>NC_136487.1:4317500-4330000 GCF_053919585.1 Euprymna scolopes | reverse complement strand
ATATATATTAAAAAGTGTGAATATGTAAAGTAATGCCTTTCTGTATAATAGTCTATCTTAACTACCATAGAGAAAAGACAGACAGACATTTTCACTTTTATAGATATATAGATAGATTGGATGCAATATATAGTAATGATTTAAAAAGTATAAAAACAGGACTCATGCGCCACCATCGAAAATCGAAACCAAAACGTTCAGCCACGACTTATTTTGCCTCTACCCTCAATGACTGAGCTATGAAAACATGTTTACACCAAGGCTAAAAATTAAAACATAAGCCAATAGCTACTGCGTTATGCATTTGTAATGCCGGCGTTCGCCCTTCACCGGGCATTTTTTTTTTTTTTAATTTTCACACTTTTGCACAGATTTTTCCGAGCTAAAACCAAATATAAAATTTTGCATGGATTAAAATACCTTATATATGAAGTTTCATATCTGTAGACCAGAAATTCAAGGAGGAGTTTGGTAGGCAAAATTTGTTAAACAAAAATATATACGTATACATAAATATATATGGAAACAATTTTGTGTTAACTATAAACTTTTTACGCAAATATTATGCAAGTATAAGATCAGTATCCATTAGAAAACCGAAGCAACTAATAGGGAATTGATTAAAATGAATGTTTGAAAGAATATGCAAATTAGATAAATCTTTTGCTAGTGAATGCAATTCCACAACCAAGATATAAGAAAATTGTATTTGCTTTTTAAATAAATAGAAAAGAGGGGGTTTAATATGAATAGCAATACACACAAAAGAAAAACGAATTTATAGGAGCATAGAAAATTGGACATTTCTAAACATTCTATAATTTTATTATATCTTGATTTATAGTTACTTACCTAAATTTTAATTAAGATTCTATTCAAATACATACCATCATTCACGAATCTCTCTCTAATTCTCTCTCTCTCTGCCTTCCTCTCTCTCTTTTTCTCTCTCTCTATATATGTATATATATTTACATATATATTCCCTATATTCACGGCATAATCCCGTTGACACACCGGTTCTTGTAAAATCACCGAATTTAAGCAACGCCTGGTTACTATCAGATGGGTGACCATTTGGGAATTCTAGGTGCTGTATGTGCTCTCCGCTTATCTCGGCATTTGTTTCCAGTCGTCCTGTACTTAATTTGCCACTGGTATTTAACAAAGAGGTGTGGTTGGAGATTGCGCACCTTCTGCCACAAAAATTTCACGCGCTGGCACCCCTACGTGGGTATCCAAAGACTGAAGAAGCCTATATATATATATATATATATATATATATATATATATATATATATATATATATATATATCACACTTCACTTCCTTTTGAAGAATTGAGTGCTACTACTGTTGAGTTAAGGACATAATAGATTCACTGATTGAAATAATAATTAAGTGATTGATTTTGCGCTACGAAACAGATACTGCCAAGAATTGTATAAGTCAACTGAATTTAAGCAATAAATTATAAGATGGTGAACATAATGAATTTTGGAATATAACTTTTTGTCATTTATTCTCTATATTGCTCTGTACGTACATTGAGCTTCTTAAATAAGGATTGATATATATTATAAGAAAATATATTTCTACGGATATATATATAGATATATATATATATATATATATATATATATATATTTCTTAGATTGCAGTATCCCCAACTTTCTACATCTGTCTATATATAGCACATTTCCATACCTGTAGTTATTCCATACTCTCCCAGCTGGATAGGAAAGTAATTCAGTTCTTTATAGAACTATTCTCATGCATGAGATAGGTTTGTTGGTGACTTCCCCTCAAAATATTGTTACTGTATTTGCAATCGACAGTGAACATCAATTGATGCAGCAACACATCTTAATTAATCTCAACCATTGCATGTTTTAGTCACATTTATACTTGTATTCATTTACTCTACTCTGTTTTCGATTGGTTATTTACTGTGAGTTTTGCATAAAAACCATGAAACAAATCTAGAGAAGAGTCTAGGCGTTCCCTGCTGTTGAATTTATGCTTTGTCAGATGAACATGAAATTCCATTTCTCTAAACATATGTAGTTCGAGCAGACCACAGATATAACACTCAGGAGACCGAAAAGCGCAGATCTGGCCAGAAACCTGAACGAGATAAAGAAAATGAAGAAAGTGTAGTAAGAGCACGAAAATCCGGAAAAATTTGAAAAGAAAAGCATCGGGAGGCTAAAATCAGAGTAATAGCTGAGAAGATACAACGTATGACCATAATAAAAGCTGCTGGAATATAATATGAAACTATTGCACACATAGAATACAGGAAAAACTAGATTAATAGAAATTACCACAACGTGAAGCGCAAAGAAACTCACACGAAATCCAAAAAACTGAAACAATATAATTGTAATTCCCCCTAAGAAAAAAGTGCCGACATCAACTGGTATTTCACGAAATAGTCATAAAGCGACAAAGATTATAGAAATAATAAGAAGAGAGAGCACTTACCAAACCTCTGTGGGATGAGTTCGAAGATCGTGGAAAGACTTATTCTCATTCTAATTCCAGTATAGATCAATGGTCGTTTTCAGTGGGAAATTAATGATAAACGGCTTTTGCGATTACGCAAATGAATTTACAAATGTTGTCAATAGAGAGGAAGAGTACTGGAAATCGGAAAAGACTTGTTGTCACTCAGACTCTGGGGAACACTACAGGTTGTTCTCGAAATAAAACTTTAATTGTGGTCTGTGTGAAAATTTCTAGTAAGTACAAATAATAATAATAATAATAATAATAATAATAATAATAATAATAATAATAATAATAATAATGATAATAATAATAATAATAAGAAGAAGAAGAAGAAGAAGAAGAAGGAGAAGAAACACAGACGTCGAAGATAATTGGCGTTTGTAAGGGTTTTAATTCATACAAAGGACAGACTCAGGGATTCCTCGACAAGTATATCGTATTTGTTGGATGTGTTTATATTAATTTACATATAAATATGTTTGGACATGCACATTGTTGTCGTCGTGGTCGCCGTCGTCGAAGATACTTGGCATTTGTATTAGTTTCACCGTTTGAATTCATGCCAAAGGCAGAAACAAAGTTTCCACGCCATGTACATCGTATATGTTGATTTTTTTTAATAATTATTTACATATAAATATGTTTAAATGTATGCATCGTCGCCGTCATCGTGGTCGTCGAGAATACATGGTGTTTGTATCGGTTTTCGGTAGAAAGATCTCTAAGTCTTGGCCAACAGTCTTCCTGGAGGCTGTGTCTCGATAAAAATACTAGTTGATTGCAAACATAAGCACAATCCCTGTGGTAAGGAAATAACGGTTTGACGTCTGGCTGGGCTAACCACGTTCTAAAGGCAGGTTAAGCGCTCTTTAGCCTTAATTGACAGTCATCTAAAGATGGTGTCTCGATAAAAATACCGAGGAAGGATCCTCCACAAATACAACTTATTCTTCTGATGAATACAGATACAAATGAATTGAATCCGGGGATGATTGCACTTTACATATAGGACTCCGAGCCTTTTGTGTCAGAAGTTAAAAGGGGCAGCACTTCTGTCATTTGTGTATCGAGTATGCACAAATCAAAGAAAGTCTATTATTATTATTATTATTATTATTATTATTATTATTATTATTATTATTATTATTATCCTCTAGGCATTTTATTTAGATTTATTTATATATAACTGTGTTTTAATGTGTGCATTGTTGTCGTCGTCGTGATTGTTGATGATACTTGGCATTTATATCGGTTTCGCCGTTTGAATTTATACCAACGACAGAAACAAGGATTCCACGACAAGTATATCGCATTTGTATGATTTGTTTATGTTCATTTACATATAACTATGTTTAAATATGTACATCTGCGTTGTTGTCGTTGTCGTTGTTGTCGTCGTCGTCGTGATTGTTTAGGATACTTGGTATTTTATTGGTTTCGAGTAGAAAGAGCTCTGAGTCTTGGCCGACAATATCCCTAAAGCTTGTATCTCGATAAAAAACTTGGTTCCTTGCAACGATAAACACAACCTCCGTAGTAAGGAAATACCGGTTTAATGTCCGGTGGAGCTAACAAAGTTCAACAGGCAGATAAGGTGCTCTTTAGCTATGATTGTCAGACATCTAGAGATGGTGTCTCGATAAAAATACCGAGAAAGGAACCTCTACAGATACAGCGCTTCCTTATGATGAATACAAGTACAAATAAATTGAATCTAGGGAGGACTGCACTCCGAGTCAGAAGTTCAAATGAGTAGCACTTCTGTCACTGAAGTATCATTTTTGCCCAAAATAAAAAATAAAAATTATTACACTGGTAGGAAAATCGGCGAGGAGATCTAATAATGTGAAAAAAATTGGCACGAGGCAGTTTGCAGTGGAAGGTAAACTTGGAGCAGAATTGGACAGTCATACAAGAGGAATTGGAAAAGTTTACACTGATGTACTGGAAAGAAGTAGGTATTTTTGAAATGACGAAAAATAAACAGATGGATCAGATAAAAACAATACTTAGAAAAGGATGGTTTACACCAGCTGAAATAGAATCGACCAAGATGAGGAAAGTAAACAGCCAATCGCACAGTGGCTCAGCCGGTGGTATTTACTATGCTGAAATTCCGCTCGAGTCTGATGGTTAGAACCCTTACAGAAATGCGTCAAGTGTTCCAAGAGACTGAAGAAAAAGTAGAAATGACACCACGGGAATGATAGATAATGATTCAGTTCAAAAGGAAAGGGGGAAACTTAGGTAATAATAGTAAATTTTCCAGTGCGGAAATAACAGATGATAAATGAAATTTGCTGAATATACTGAAAGAATTAATGAGAAGTAGTAGAAAAAGGAAAGGTTTACAATTGCATAAATGTTGACCAGATAAAGATAAGGAACGCGACAATAAAGTGAACACGGTAATGAATGGAGGTGTCACTGGAGAACATAAAAGATATCAAAGACATTTTGCAGGAAAGAGTTGTATTGGTTGAAGAGATGGCAGGGGCAAAAGAACCAGAAATGAAACAGAAAAAAAGAAGCATTTTGGAGAAGGAAAATAGGCATGGTTCAAAGAACAGTGGAAAAATGCAATCAAGAAGAAAAAGAACTGGACAGACGATAAACTGAAAACCAAGATATTTAATACAAGTACGGAGGAGATAAAGCAGCGGATTTTGCAAAATCATCCAGGATTAGGAGGTATAATTAAAGAGTTCAACAATTTAACAACAAGTTATTCAAAACTAATCAGTCAAGTTTTTTGAAATCTGGAAAAAAGTGAAGAAGCCACACGGTCAACAGAGACTACCTGCAGGTTGATGCTGACTGGGTCACCAGAGTAAGAGAAAGTCTTGAAAGCCCTAAAAAAGACAATATCCGCATTTTTGTTGAAAATTTGAGAAAACAAATGAAGCTCATGCCCAAGTGGAAAGAACTCGAACCTGATTGAATTCATGGGTACTGGTTGCAATCGTTCAGAGGAATCCATAAAAGGCTTGCTGCTTCTTTGGATTATTGTGTTAGATTGTGCCAGATACTAGTATGGCTTGTAGTGAAAGGACGTTTTTACTAATAAAAGATCCTATCAAAGGGTAAGTGTTGACAATTATATACTAATCCTTGCTTGAACTTGCTTTGAACGACATTGACAGGGTGATAAATATATGATCATCTTGAAGTAAATGAAACAAAAACGGGGAGTGAAAAAGTGTTTACGAACAAAAGACAAAGTGTCGATTGATAAATGTATTTTAATGTATCGGTTTTGGGTAGAAAGAGCTCTGAGCCTTGGCCGACAATCTTTCTAGAGCTTGTATCTCGATTAAAAAAAAAAAAACTATTATTACACTGGTAGAAAATCGGTGAAGACATCTGTTAGTGTGAAAAAAGTGGCACAAGGCACACGTTTGCAGTGGAATGAAAACTTGGAGCAGAATTAGTCAGTCATACAAGAGGAATTGGAAAAGTTGACATTGGGGTACTGGGAAGAAGGGGGTATTTTTGAAATGATGGAAAATAAACTGATGAATCAGATAAGAACAATACTTAGAAAAGGACAGTTTACATCAGTGGAAATAGAATCGCTCAAGATGAGCATAGTAAACAGCCAATCGCACAGGGCATCATCAAAAGGAGAAATACACACTTGAATGTAGCTTGGAGAGATAAGAAAAAAACGCTTATCATATGGTGCCATATTCGTGGGTACTCATACGAAGACGGCACTATATCATGAAACCTAATCAAAGGTATAAAAACATGGGCAGTATCACTAGTAAGATACTCTGGGCCGTTCATAGGGTGGACTAAAGCAGAACTGAAACAGATTGATCAGAAGACCAGAAAGCTCATGACCATGCACAACGCACTACACCCTGAGGACGATGTTGACCGACTTTACGTAAAAAGGAAAGACGGCGAGAGGGAACTGGTTTGTATAGAAGACAATGTAAATGACAGCAAAGGAGAAATAGAAAAATACATAATGCAATACACTGAAAGAATGATCATAGCAGCGAGAAACATTGAAAAAAAAAACCCTAATTAAACAGAAAACAGAGAGACAAAAGATAAGACAAGAAAAGAAAAGTGTGAAGAGAAACAACTACACGGAAGATTCATAAGGATGACAAAAGATGAAAATAACGAAAACACGTGTGCATGGATGCGAAAAGGACACATAAGCCGGGTAACTGAATCTCTAATAACTGCAGCACAAGACAACTTGATAAGAACCAACCACATCAAAGCAAAGGTCGACAAAACAAGAAAACAGCAAATGCAGACTCTGTGAACAAAGAGACGAGACGATAAGCATATAATAAGTGAATGCAGCAAACTGGCCCAAAAGGAATAAAAGAACAGACACGAACAAGTGGGAAGGGGAGTACACTGGGAATTATGCAAACAACTGCATTTCAAACGCACAGACAAGTGGTACAAACATAAGCTAACAACAGTAATTGAAAACGAGATTTACAATGCCCTATGGGACATGGACATAAAAACTGATAAATTCATCCAAGCAAGAAGACCGGATGTTGTAATAATTAACAAGAAAGAACAATCATGTCAAATCGTACACTTTGCTGGTCCTGCTGACCACAGGATTAATATCAAAGAAAAGAAGAAACGGAACAAATACACAGAGCTAGCCATAGAGCTGAAAGAGATATGGAAGATGAAGAAAATCAAAACCATACCTGTACTAGTAGGAGCACTAGGAACAATGCCGAAATATTTGAAAAAAATATAATTAACATTAAACGAATAACTAAAAAATACAACGAACAACAACAATGAAAACATCTGAAATATTAAGAAAACCCTTTGAATGTGGAAACCAACACACAGGAGCAACAAGCGCGAGGCAGACAAAGGCAAAACATCAAACACTACATGGAACTAAGAACACTGAAGCCGCATATCTATGTTCTCTAACCCAACTGCACCCCCATCCTCTCATTGTGACATCACTGCCCCCCCCCAAAAAAAAATGTGAGACCAAATAACCAAGGAGGAAGGAAAGATCGAGTAACTGACCAGGCCTCCGCCAGATAAATGAAAAGAGAACTGGGACCCTGGGGACGCTTATTCCACTCAAATTCCAAGGGAGACCAATAGCCGCTGCCAACGAGAAATCAATGGCAAGCAGCTGTTGCGATAATGCAAATTTATTTGCAAATGCTATCGAAAGTGGTGGAGAGTACTGGAAATCTGGGGAGACGTGTTGTCACTCAGCTTTCAGGGAACATCACAGGCTGTTTTCAAGGAGATATTTGATGACCTGTGTGAAAGTTCTTTGTGAGCAAATAATAATGAGCTACAGGCACAAACAGGACGAAGAAAATGTTACAGATGTAAAACAAAAAGAAACATCACATGGAATCATGAGAACTAGAACTGCATAATTGTAAGTTAACCCCTGCGCCCCTGTTTTCCGCCATTTTTTTGTATGTCGCTATACATAGGCGCCACACTAAATAAGTGAGTTTTTTGTACATACGCATCATCACTTATCAAGGCCAAGAGGCCACTCGATGATAAGGGTTAAAGAGTGTACAGTAGAAATTGGACAATATAGTAATCGTTAGTAATGGAAATTCAGTAAATTTGTTAACAAGTGGAACGGCTCATCAAGAACTTGTTTACGTTAGACTTGAAGAAACCATATTGTAGTCAGCTGAAAAGCAGGAAAACGGAAGACAATTTAAGGTTCAAGGATGATGGAAAAATCGAGGAGAGGAAGCATTAATCAGACCTCCGCTGGATGAGTACCGTAGGAAGATTATTGCAATCCAAATTCCAGTGAAGAGCAATAATCGCTTCCAATAACAAATAAATGGTAAGCGGCTGTTTCCATAACGCAAATTCGCCTGGAAAGGTTATCGAAAGAGTTGGAGAGTACTGAAAATCTGGGGAGACTTGTTGTCACCCATACATCAGAGAACGCAACAAGTTCTCACAGAGAAATCTTTGATGATAGCATGCGTGACTACTTCTATTGAGTAAATAATTATAATACCGTTGTTGTTGTTGTTGTTGTTATTATTATTATTATTATTATTATTATTATTATTATTATTATTATTATTTACTCACGAGCGGTAGTCACGCAAGCCAGCATCAGATTGTTCTTTGAGAACAACTTGTGGTGTTCTCTGTAGCCTGAGTGACAAGAAGTCCCCCCAGATTTCTAGTATTCTCCACATGTTTTGGTAGCCATTGAAAAAGAATTTGCGCTACCGCAACATCCCCTTACCATTGATTACTTCTTGGCAGCGACCGATGGTTTTATTAATATTATTGTTGTTGTTGTTGTTGTTGTTGTTATTATTATTATTAATATTATTATTATTATTATTATTATTAGTAGTAGTAGTAGTATAGTAGTGATGGTTGTAGTATTAGTATTAGTAGATTTTTTAGATAATTGTTTTGTCAGCGATCCTTAGAATTTAACCAAATGTCACTCGAAAGAAGAAAGCAGCACAAAATATTCTATAGTTGTTAACATGTTGTATATTATACTTTCATATTATTAGTAGTAGTCGAACATGTGAGAGGCTCAAAGTCGTCGAAGGAACCGTCGACGTAGTGGAAATCACAGTAGTCGTAATACTTGGGTAGCTTTTTCGTCATTGTATTCAATTTTTTAGTTGTCAAAGAATCGAAGAGTTGCTTAGACTCACATGTAAGCAGAAGCAGCTATCCTCTGCGTACTACCGCTGCTACGGCGACGATTATTTGTCAGAACTCTTGTTGGCGTATCTGCCTAAGTAGTAGCATTAGTGGCAATAGCCGTAGCAAAGGCAGCAGCGGTAGCACGCGTTAGCATTATCTTTCGTAGCTGGTTGTGTTATCGGGTGGCCACATATGGATCAAGGGAGTGTCATTCGCAGCGTGTGGTTTATAGAATTGCGTGCGGTGGGGTTAAAATGTGGGGGGGCTGTTGCGTGCTGTAGACCTTAGTTTATCAATGGAGAGATCTACGTGAGACCTCAGTAAGTCAGGGAGAAGCCGGCACCCGATTCAACACCATCTCCCTGTTCAGCTTGACTTACTGCTTCGCTTTTCTTTTTTGTGGACGTTTTCTCTAACGTGTTCGTAGAAATACGTGACAAAGGTGCGACTGTTCAAATTCCCGCATTTTAATTTGTTTGTTTGTGTGTTTCTCATGGAATTAGCTGTTGCATTAAAAAATAGACCAAAAGAAAGAAAATGCAAGGATAGCTATAAAGTGGAACAGGCGCTTTAAGAATAAACAAAGAATTATGAAATTGAATACAGAGAAAAATATTAATACAAATTTGGATGCAAAAAAAAAAGAATAAGATAATAATTGAATGATAAAAAAAGAAACTAAGAATTATGGAATGATATAAAGAAAAACGAAAAACGAAAAACATTAAGAAAAAAAAAGGAAAGTTATTTAACGAAAAGTCGGAAAAGAGATTAGTGAGAGAAATACCTAATCAGATATACAGATATACAGATTAAAAGAGAGCGAGAGAGAGAGAGAGAGAGAGAGAAAGAGAGAGAGAGAATTAGGGAGATAAAAAAATGTGAGAGGAAGCGAGAAATATATTACTCGGATGATTCGGACTGCTCTTCTCTTATTTATTGTAATTTTTACAACGTTCCAGCCGATGCATCCTTCCATTTTCTTACGGTATATCTTTACATCGCACTTATGAATCTTGAGACGTGAAACACGGCCAATAGAAATATCATTTCTGATGTAAAAAAGAAAAAAGACAATATATATACACGAACATATATACTAACTGCACGCAGACGTATTCCGATATCAACAGATTTCTTTATGTATCATTATACCGTGCTCTTACATATCGACAAAATAGCCGTTAAACGGGGAAATGAAAGAAGAAAGAAAATAAGAGATTAATTTCGTACCACAAAAAGCTGGTATAAACGAACGATGCGACAAGAATAAACACTAACTTACAAAATCTCGCATTTTTTCGGAAAAAAAAACAACAAAATAAATAAAATAAGAAAAAAAATGTCATCAGGTTACGAAAAACAAGCAAAAAGAAATATAATAAATTCATAATAGCACAAAAGATATAAAGTGCCCATTATCGGCGATTCCTATGATTGTACATGGTATTAACACGACATACTATCCGGAATTCTGTCAGTGTTGCGCACGGGCGCACATGCGTCGCTCTGTCATAAACACACACACACACACACTCCTACACAAACACACGCACTCCTACACAAACACACACATGCTAATTCCTATTCAGTTGCATATATCCCATGCCCATTCTCGGTCGAGGACACACCCATCCAGTAACCCCTTTACGAACGCAGCACGCTCGCATACGAGGGTCTCTAGTCGTAGCAATTTGGAAAAAAAAACACGGTTCAACACATGCAGTTACAAGTCCGTGCATCCAGGAAGGTTTAAAACAGTAGAATAGCCAATTAACCGGGTTATTTGTTTCTCTATCTATATCAGTCTGTTCTTAAATGTTTACGTAAATTTGGGCACATCCTCTCTTTCTCTCTCCCTCTCTTTCTCTCTCTCTCGCTTTCTCTCTCTCTCTCTCCATTTCACTCTCTCTCTATATATATATACTTACATATATATTTACACATATTTATATATAGATAAAGTGTAAGCACTGCTTGCTAGTGAAGGAAATACACGATGTAAATCAATGCATTTAGTCTGCTGAATTCTTTTGGGGGTTGAACACGTAGTTTCTCTTTAACTTACTTGCCATAAGTATACGTATATTATATATAAATATGCATGTATATATGCATGTATATACACATATAGATAAATACATAGATAGATGGATAGATAGATAGATATACAATTGATTGTGTTCAAAATAAAACCAATCCTCACCTACTGCAAGCCTCATTAAACCCTTTTACCATATGAATTCTATAGACAAATATATTACTATATAAATAGCTAAATAACTATATAACTAGATCTATATATTTGAAAACAATCCTTGAACTATTTCTCCATATAACATTTCACGAAAACACGATCGATGTAAAAATAAGTAGCAACATCGTTTTAAAATCTCCTTTACTGATTTTGCTTTGCTATAAAACTCCTACACAGAACACCCATCTTATATATATATATATATATATATATATATATATATATATATATATATATATATATATACATGCACACAACACACACACGCATACATATATATATATGTACATATATAGACACACAAATCAAACCATATATAAATATGAATATAAATTACCTGCTTTCAATATGAATGCGTACAAGTGCAAAGATATACGACCCTAAGTATATGAGTACGTAATATTAATATTCTCATCGATAAGTCATACACAACGATTTGCGAAGATTACAATTTGGATTTACCCGGGAAAAATCAGGAAATTAAGAAGGATATACGTGCATTACAAGATAAGGAATCAAATACAATTCCACACGATGTTCAGTTACTGACCGGCTTGCTGAAGGAAAAGGAATTATACTTGGATTCGAAAGTCTTACCTAATATTAATGTAAGTATGAACCCAACCTGTTGTTTCTTTATATATATATATATATATATATATATATATATATATATATATATATATATATATATATATGCGTGCGCGTGTGTGTGTGTTGAAACGTTGTTTTCTAGAGTACATTATGTATGATGTTCCTTTCTAATGATGGTAGATAGTATTTAACAAGCGATTATTTTATCCGCATGGCTTGAAATAATAATTAAAAAAAAACGACACATATTCGGCGGTCTTTCTTTTTACGTAAAGGTTCGAACCCTATACAAAGGTCATTTTTAACTTAGGGGCTTTCATTTATTATTTTAGACCCCTATATGAAATTACTTTTCAGTAAGATAGCTCTGGCAAACAATCGCATTAACAAAAATAGCACCTCTCTATCTATCTATCTATCTTTCTATCTATCTATTTATGAATCAAATCTATCTATATATG
>NC_136487.1:4275000-4312500 GCF_053919585.1 Euprymna scolopes | reverse complement strand
AATGCCACTTTGATGTAGAACACTACTACGTGGGACATAATTTGCAAAGATGCTATTTTGGGAGTTGAGCAGCAAGATGTCTGTTTACATTACAATTGAAATTCTGCATGTTAGTATAGTCGGGAAGCAAGAACACGGAAAAGAATTCCAAAGTCTATCAGTCAACAAAAGAGACTATTAGAATAGAAGGCTCTCTACACCTAGACCTAGGGATATTCACTGTTTAGGGGTGGGATTTTGCTGCTTTTCGAGTTTGTTGAGGTATATATGTATAGAAGGTAAAAGGGTTTGTAGTCGTCGAAGCACCTTACCATTAAAATATTTGTAAAACAGGCAAGGGGATGCAACATTTCGTCGATGGGACAGAGGTTGAGGAAGCTGGCGGTTTGGGACCTATTAGGTTGGCGACTATCTTTTGTACCCCGTGTAAGAATGAGAAGATGTATCAGCCCAAATGTGACAACAATACTCAATACATGAGTGAATGATGGCCGTCTGGTGTTATAGGATACTCTTCTTGTTTAACAATAATATTTTAAAAGATTTATTCATTATTAATTTTCATATTTGGGTTATATGCGATAAGTTTTGTGATCTTAATTGTATGCCAAATAATTTATATAAATATTTCCAGGGAAATCCGACATTGCCCGGTAATGAATGAGGATCGACGAATATTTCACCTTGGTATATTTTATTGTTATCGCAATCGATAAAATCACCAATTTTTAATCGAAGTTATTTAGTCCACAATACGTTGTAGTTTACCTGTCACTGTAAAAAAGTTACTGTTGATTTTATAAAAGTATTTGTATATCTTGGCTTGAATTTAAGTTTAAAATGTAAATATCAAGTATTATGGTTCAGTTGTTCTCTATAGTGAAACATTAATTTCTAACATGATCCTTACATATTAAACAATCTACTGTTGATTTTATATGCCGGATCTTTCTACTTGTTCGCTGATAATTTATTAAAATAAAGTTTAAAATGCAAAAGTCAAGTATCATGATTCACTTGTGCTTTAAACAAAAAGATTCATTTTAAGCGTATATCAAATAGCGTACCGTGGATTTATCATGCCGGTCATTTCTACTTGTGCGGCAATAAAACTTCTCAAATGTACTTGTGATGTTAAACTGCATAAAGCGAAAACTTTCGACAAAATCGCCTGTCAAATGTCAAAAAATCGGACAAGTTGTTTAGGAGTCCATAGGGACGAATTTACACGCATACATACACCCACAAAATTATTTTTATATAATAGTAAACATGAATTAGACCGAATACATTAAATAAACTGTGTAGATTATTGCAACGAATGCAGCGTCTTTCTACCACACTAGAAATATTTTGAGAACGAAATAAGCTCCTTATATCATGCTAGAAAAACTTACAACCTGCCAGTAATCTACATTTCTCTAAACTATTTAGTGCCTATGTATAGAGGATTGCTTACATATCTGGGCTGTTGCACCAACGACTAGTTTCGCCTTCTTAGGCAGTGGCCTTAAAATTGTCTCTAACTCTTTTTTTGGACCCTGTCTAAGAGTGAGAGACTAGTGCTAATTTTTTAATGTTCAATGTTTTCGAAAGCAGTAAGGCTTGCTTACTGTCCTGATTTCCTCGGTAATCTAAAGTATTCTTGTAGACAACATCTTAACATGTGTAAAAACACTTTCTACCGTTCAAATCTTTAATACGTCTCATAAATATATGAAATAAAACTTTAGGAAAACGTTTATTCATCTTCGCCGTCTCTTTTAAGAGAAATAGTAAATATCTGTTCAGGACATTCAATATGGGCATGAATAATCCTGACACTGAAGTCAGTATGTTAAATAGTGTTCTAGTTATCGGACACACAAACAGAACTTAAAACGATGAAACGTCTCATATTACTGTATATATATATGTGTGTGTGTGTGTGTGTGTGTGTGTGTGTGTGTGTTAGTGACAAAAATCAGGAAGAAAAATGTCGGCACTTACTCTAGGTGGATTTAACTCGCTTCTACCAAATGAGGAAGTTTCATGGGAATATGAAAATCTTAAGTAGCACCAAGTCGCACGGATATCCCCGTCAAGGGAGATGACTGCGTTAGGTTTTTGTAGGTCCTGCTTGGAGATGTCGATGTCCTCTTACATACAGCGCCTAGATTTTCAAAATTAGTCATCAATCTGGTACTGACCGAGCTGAACGTTTTTTTAACTTCGGTAATCTTACGGAAACCGGTATGTCGGTTGGTTAGTTGTTTTACGGCATATCAACCGTTTTCAGTTTATTTAATGCCGAATCCAATGATTTTGAAGAACATTTCTTTAATAGAATATATTTGTTTTTTTTTCAAGTTGTTTTCTATTTAACCCATAGTTGGGACCCTAACAGGTACTACCATTCCGGGTCAGAGTGGACCTGGGCACAAGGGCAATTAAAGGGTGGCTCCACACTCCCCAAAGCTCGCAAGCCGGGCCCTCACCATCGGATATAGTTTAAGGTCATATCCAGGACCAGGGGAAAAGTGGATTGTTGTTTTTGCTTTTAGGTTTGCAGAGCATAATTAAGTTTTGCAAACGGAAGTAGAAAAACGAAAAAAATATCAATGTTAGGTGCATTTCGTCTCAGGAAGCCAATATCTTCAGTCAGCTGATCTGGTGGGACCAGACCGGTATGTCAGCATGATTATGCCGTATATCAGGGAGAGCGCATTACATCGAGGACACGGAACGCTACAATATGTCATCCCTTTATATACAATATTCTACATATAAAAGGATGACAATTAAGGGTTCAAGAAATAAACATAATAGGGGATGAGACGCTGAAACAAAAAGTAAAATGGCTGAATGGACTATAATGCAATGCTTTGTTTTTGTTAATCGTCAATTACAGAGAGAGAGAAAGAAATAGAGGCAACATATCATAAGCAAAGTGATCGCTTTAAAACATCGTTGTTAGCTTTTAATGTACTAATAATGTAATTTAACATCGAACTAAGTTTGGATCGATCACACTATTCACATAGCTGTACTTTCCTTTCTTTGTTGCCGCACATGTCAAATTTGAATTATTCTATTTTTCTGTTATGATGATTAAAATCACTTAAGATATAACATTTGGCATTTAATCTATCGCTGGCAGCATCATGAGAACCGATTATACTTTTTTGTTTATGCAATGAGATACTTATCTATTACACATAGTGTAATTGCATGTCAACCCACGCCAATAAGTAGTGATTAACTAGTATGAATATTGATGAGAGTCAAACTTTTCTCTTCCCTGCAATCTCTTTCTCACAGAAGAGGTGTTGCGAGTTTGTCTCTGCTTTATCGTTATTTTCATGGCAAGTGCTCGGCTGAGCTCCAATCTATGACCTCCCCCTCGCCAAACTTTCACAAGAAACACTCGTCTAGCAGAAAACACTATCACTAATTTCTGTCACTCTTTATCTGTGCCTAAACCTAAACGTAGATTCCATGAGCAAAGCTTCTTTCTTAGAACTGCACGCATGTAGAATTTTCTTCCGTTTTCCTGCTTTCCAGCTGACTACAATATGGTTGTCTTCAAGTCTAATGTAAACAAGTTTTTGATGAGCCATTCCATATAAGTTAACAAATTTACCGAATTTTCATTATTAACGATTGCTATATTGTCCAATTTCTACTACACTCTGTAACCATTATCCTCGAGTGGCCTCTTGGCCTTGATAAATGGTGATGTCTCTATAAAAAAATATTAGGTTGGTGCGAAAATATTGTCGTTTTTTTTATTTGAAGTTGAACGTCAAAAAAACTACATTATTTTTGCACCAACCTAATAGTTTGTCAGGATAACCTGGCAACAAACAGAAATATACCAAGCTGCATGTATTGTGGGGATCAAAGGTTATCTTCATACAGAAAACGCAGTAAGAATTCAAGTCTCGAAATGTAAGAGGTTATACTATCACGCTTTGAAAGAATGTAAACAAAAGAGAATTTGAAAGTCAGTACCTTATTGGGAACGATATAGGTTAGATATAATAATAATCCAAGCGAGTTTTACCAGGAGAGTTCGTCCCCTGTACGTGGTTTACGTGGTTTCTCCCAACAATGAGTTAATGTTTCTCTAAATAAAACCTTGAAAACTCAGCAATTGACTATTGTGCTTTATGCACGTGTAGTCTTGTTCAGCTGGCTACACAGATGATGCGGTCAACAACCACCAGGAGACCACAGGATCGTACAAGGAAAGGCAACGATCGGACGAATGAAGATTAGCACTTTTTCTTTTTACACAGTGATCACCATTTATCAAGGCCCGAAAGCCACTCAGGGATAAGGGTTATTGCAAGTACAGTACGTTAGTGTGGAGATTTGATGAAGTGTTTACTTAAGGGGGCGGTTCATTAGGAATTTGTTTACGTTGGACTTGAAGACATCCAAGTTGTAGTCCGGTGGGAAGCAGGCAGACGAAACAGAGTTCCACAGGCGTGCTGTTCTAAGAAAGAAGCTTTGTTCATGGAATCCACGTCTTGATTTAGGCACAGATATAGAGTGGGGGTAATTTTTCACAGTGGATTCAGCTAGACGGGTGTTTTTCGTGAAAGATTGGCGAGGGGGGCAGAGATTGGAGTTCAGACGAGCACCTACCATGGAAATAACGATAAAACATGTATGTATAAAGGCATTAGTAATCGTGCGACTTGATTGCTCACATGTATAAATGTAGGCATTGACGAAAATTATATGAGAGATCTTTATGTAACATTTAAAATGTACTGATCGGTGTAGATCAAGTAATTGATACTTGCAAATACTAATATTTATTTTTTACTACCATTCAACGCAAACAAGGCATACGCCATTTGGATGTAAGGAGCTACTATTCGAGAGCATCCCACGTAAAGATTAATAGGATGTTCGTGTACGTTTTCTGCATTTCATTAGTCAGGAAAACAGGTTGCAGCAAGAGAATTCCAAAGTCCAGCTGTTCGAGGGAAGAGAGTGGAAAGTTTTCTAATATTTAGAGCCCTCAACAGTGAAGGGGTGAGATTTTGTTGCTAAGCGGGCTTATCGAGTATCTGTCCGTCGAAAGGGCACAAGTGCAACGAGTTCGTCAGAGCACATTCCATTAAAATATTTGTAAAACAAGCACAGTGATGCAACATTGCAGCGATGGGACAGGGGTTGGAGCTTAGTCGACAAAGTGGGACCTAATGGATTGACAACTATTTTTCGACCTAATCCAAAACTTAGAGACTAGTGGTAGATGCACTAGTCCAGATGTAGCAACAATACTCCTTGCATTGGCGAATGGTGGCCTTGTAGAAGTACAGGATCTTCTCAGGTGTGAGTAGTCTTCTAGCTAGATATAGGGAACCAATTTTCTTTGCAGCAGCCTTTGCAATATCCTCAATGTATCTGTTCCAGTTTATATTGGCTGTCAATGTCAGGCCGAGGAGTTTGAAGGAAGAATTCTCAAATATGTTGTTATTTGTCATGAACATCGGTGGTTAAAGGCGCATCTTGTAATTGTTAAAGGAGAGCAGTTTTGTCTTACTAGCATTAAATGTTACCATCTATTTGCGATCCTATTCTGCTATGTTCTTAAGGTCATTTTCTAACTATTCTTGCATGGACTTTAATTTATGTACATCCGTTCTTTCCTTGTTCATGTCATAGAGCATTGTATCATGAGTAAATATACTCGCCTTGGACGCGATATTATCAGGGAGGTCGTTTATCAATATCAGGAATAATAGTGGTCCAATGATCGTCTCCTGAGGAACTCCCGCATGTAGAATGTTAATATGTTCACTAACTCATTTAGACTTTCACAAATATTAGAAAAATAAAATTTAATATCTAATTTATTTTTTTTCTAATCGTATAATTTAATTAAATTTGTTTAATATTTATTTTATTATAATAACTTTTAGCTTATATGTTAAGATTTTTACTACTACTACTATTATTATTATTATTATTATTATTATTATTATTATTATAATAATAATAATAATAATAATAATAATAATAATAATAATAATAATAATAATAAGTATCGTATTATTTTTAATAATTATATTATTATCTTAATTATGATTCTCATATTCTTAAGATTATGCCTATATATGACGCCGACATTGTTTATTCATTTTCTTTCTTTTTCCTATCTAATAAAATCACGTTTTCTGTCTTACAATATCCGGGACGCCTACATATTTGTTCAAATGTACGCATTTTGATATGCAACCTTATAATTTTACGGACAATTTGTCTGGAACACGAACACATCATTTTTATCTTTATTTTTTTTTTTGCAATACAATTTATAGTGGGTAGAAGGGTTCTTATATATGTCGCTTCAAGAAGTTTTAATTTTTTGAAATATTGTTTTCATGTTGTAGTGTATAAATTCAAATGCTCTATGGGAGAATGTAACTCCGAAAATAATACACACATTGGGAATACAACGACAACGTTGTGCCGGCGAATAACCATCTATCTAAATAATACTAGTGCTATATATAAAAACATTTCATAAAAGAACATAACGGCCTCCCTCCAATCTTAGAAAGGTCCTCATTGACCACATAAAAATTATACAACATAAAAATAATATGAAAAATCAAAAATTCTTGAAGCGTCATATATTAGAACCCACTATAAATCATATCGCATTCGGGAAAAGCAGTAACGTTCTAAAATGTCTTGCTTAGTCGTATTGGACGGAATTTGTTAACCGCGTCCTCGATCTGCTGAGTTTGATACTCAAACTTTTAATCGGTCTATATTTTTAATCGACTTTTCATCGATTCTATATATTTTAACTTATCATCGCCGTTTACTGAATATTTTAATTCTCACTTTTAATTCTCATTTTCGCTCCTTCGTGCTTTTACTTAAACAACTGATGATGATTCGTGGACGAATCAAAAGCGCTCGTGACACCAACAATTATGCCACTTTTATCTATATTTTTGATTTTGATACAATACGGAAAATCGAAAAAAGAATCATAAAGCAGTGTCTTAGTTGCATTTAATAATATTTGGTTGAATGAAAATATGCTGTCCAAATATACCAATTTCATATATATATATATATATATGTATATATATATATATAGAGAGAGAGAGAGGGAGAGAGAGAGAGAGAGAGAGAAAATAAAAAAGGAACACACCGTATTATGTGTTCACCAACGTTTCGTCTTTATTTCGAGACTTCCTCTGGGTGAATGAGATTAAGAAACCAAAAAATATACCAGTACAAAATATTTGAAAATGTTTCACGTGCACAGTGTGACGCAGTTCTATTTAAGAGAAACGGAAAATTGATGTTGGAAATTCAAAAAGGAAGGGGGGCTGGCGCTGTTAAAGAGTAGGAAATTTTAGTGACGTCATATAGTCGTTAATTTAATTTTAAAACTATGAACGCAAGTTTATATTCTTATTGGGAAAAAGATATATCTGTTGAAATTTAAGTATAAGTTTGTAACAGAAATGAAATGAGTGTTTTTTATATGTAATTTATTGATTAAGATTATGTGTTAATTATTACAGGGGGTGTTTGAATGGTGCGAGAAAGTTAACTTGTGTCCACAGTTAAATAATGTTCTTTTAATAACAGTTTACTTATTAATGGCGCTATGTTATAGAAACCTCATTCACCCAGAAGAAGTCTCGAAATAAAGACGAAACGTTGGTGAACACATAATACGGTTTGTTCCTTTTTTATTTTCTATTTTGTCGGAATACTATTTCCATTATTTTCATCATATATATATATATATATATATATATATATGTATATATATATAGTATATATATACATACATATATATATATGTACATAATTATTTAATAACATATATTTAAATTATATAATAAATTCGATATTTTTCACCATTGCGGAATCAAGAATATAACAATTACTGACGGGTTTGTTGGAAAATTCCAAATATTTTACCTGCTTGCACTTGATTAATATCAACGAAACATACCCATATTATTGAGATGAGTATTATTTTACATTAATTAATTCATCAATGTATATATGCGTTTTAAAAACAACTTCAGCAATAATATATTAACAAGAGATAAAAATGGGTATTAATTTATTTATTGCGGACTATTATTCTCATCTTTATTGGTTGTTGTTTCACGACGTTTCGGCCAACTATTCCTCTGGCCTTCGTCAAGTGGTAACCGCGACGGATAGGAACTTCGAATCTCCTAACTGCATTCTCAGCAACGTGGTGAAACGACAACAACTTGACGAAGGCCAGAGTAATAGTTGGCCGAAACGTCGTGAAACAACAACAAATAAAGATGAGAATAACAGTCCGCAATAAATAAATTAATACCCATTTGTATCTCTTGTTAATATATTACTGCTGAAGTTGTTTTTAAAATGCATATATACATTGATGAATCAGCGATATATATCCGAACTGCTGAGTCCAAAAGAAAACGAAACTCGCATATCTGTGGATGTAGTTATCATTACTGATATCATACAGCCTACACACGACTAGATAATTGACGGCTGGACTAAACATGGCAGGTGATAATTTTGTAAATAAATCTTATTTGAGCAGCGGATGCGTTTCACTGTAAATCTCAACCTGAATTTGAATGTCTTTGCGTTTTCTTAACTTCTGGAATGCTGTTTCAAAAACCATTCCACGCTATCAATCGTGAGTTTCTGTATGCAGATGACGCAGATCTTGTTGTACCTACTGGGTAGAACATGCAGTTCACAATGGATAAATTCTCAAATGCTTGCAAATCTTTTGGTCTGCCCCACCATTTTTGGAGTAAGTACTGCTACCCAGATTACACAAGTATTTCCTAATATCTGTGAATTCATCTCGAAATCAACAAGCGATTTAACATGCAAAAGTGTAAAATGAGTACTTATTCTCTCATTCGTTAAAATATGAGCATTTCTTAAAAACTCTAAACAAGCGAAACTCATTAAATTGATTTGAAATAAATCTCGTCGAAAACTTCTTAGACCAGTACTAATTACAAACCGAAAAACAATTAAACAAGATTGACAAATTATAACATTTTTCTCAATTAATCAGTAAACTTAACGAACACAACTTGGACTTAGATATAAGTTAACTAACTTCCACACAGTAAATAATATCAATAATAACATAAAATAACAATCAATAAATAAAAATAAAACATTGAAACACTCATTTTATTTCATTAATTTAATATAGCTTTCTAACAACTATATTCATTTCTAAAAGGACAGAATAAACTTTGGAATTCCCTTTCTGCTATATGCTTCCCTGGTTGTACTGATATGCAGAAGTTTAAATGTTCCATAAACAGATATCTTGCTAATCTTTTCTAGACATGGTCCTAAATAGTAGCCGCTTTGCTCTGTAAGGGTGAACATGAGTAAAATAAATAAATAAATAAATAAATAAAAAACATGATATTTCTAAAATTCTAACGACTATATGGCGTTCACTGTATATTTATAAGTTATTGTTTTATTTTTATATTTATATTTATAAAAAATAAGAAATAATACATTTATGGAAATTATTGATCGTCACTTTAATTAGTTGCGATAATATCAGACTAATTAAATATATCATAAAATAATATCAGAGAATATGTAAAATAATAATATATTAATAATAAATAAGTAATAAACATAATAAATAAATAATAATATATGAAATAATATCAGATAATATCAGACTAATAAAATATATTATAAAATAATATCAGATAATATATAAAATAATAATATATAAATAATAGATAAATAATAAAAATAATAATAAATAATAAATAAATAATAAAAATAATAATAATAAATAATAAATAAAATATAAAAATAATAAATAATAATATATAAAGTAATATCAAACTAATAAAATATATCATTTATTTTATTATACTATACTCAAGATGTAGGGATTTTGCTTTAGGTTTACATATTTTCAGACGAACGAAACAAGAAATTTCAATTATTGAAACACTTTATCATTGAAAATCGGCGGCTGTCATAAGGCCATTCAATATTTATAAGAAGCTAAACTATTGAACATTACGCTGTTGTTTGTTATTTAAAATTCCGTGTACATTGTCTCCTTTAGACGGAGTAATTTAATCTGGGTATCTAAGGTTATTGTAGACGGTTGTCTTTCAAGCATGCGTGTCTAATTATTGCATGATAAGTATTGAGACCTGCCATGTAAAGTAACTCATTTTAAGTTAATGACTCGCCACTCAAGCCAACACTTATTTCTGTCTATTGCATAAACTGCATATAATGGGAAAATTGTCAGCGGATAATTGGCTCCAATTATTGAATGGCGTCGTCATGGCAATAGCATCTATATTCCATGATGCATATCTAGACTGTGTGTTTCGTATTATTTGAAATGGTTGGAATACAGCCACACATGGGTTTATTAACGTCTCGGGCCAGGAACATTTGAATTTTGAAGAAAATATTTAAGCCTTCCCGACTTCAACCTGGATGTCTTCAAGTCCAACACAAACAGATTCCTGATAAACCGCCCCCTTCAGTAATGACATTTTATCAATTCTCCAATACTATTACTACACTATCCCATTGATTACTGTACACACAATAACCCTTATCCGCGAGTGGCATTTGGGCCTTGATAAGTGGTGAACCCCATATAAAAAAAAAACAAAAATGGCTCGGTCGTCTTAAGAAATGTTCGGTTCCCGAAAAATGCCGACTACAACCAAAGCACGCCGATTAAGAAAACGTTAATATTACAGTGTTGTACACTTGTGTTGTTACCTTTGAATCAGATTTTGTAATCTATTGCTGTTGTCTTTATTTTAACTGATTATATTTCTTTTGGATTTATATTAGTAAATTTGAAACTATATATTACAAAAACGTAGTAAAATTCTTACGAAATAACCATTTTTATTATATTTCAAAGTTATTATTAAAATATTATTCATACCTTATCATTTTATATCTTAATTCTATATGAGATATAGATATTCGAATGTTTCATTAAATCACTTTATCTCTCAAACACTTATTAAATAAAAAGTTTCTTCTCAGTTAGTTAGTTTTAAGTATAATCTTTTTAGTCATTTGGTCTTACTGAACTCCAGGACAAGAATTCATCTAGTCCGGTAGAGTATCCAGCTTCGTGTTTCTACTTGAGAAAAAATCACTTGGAGAAGATACACTATTCTTCGTAAAATCTAGTGTAAGTTAACAACATCGAGAAGATCGTAATTGGGCTGCGAGTAATATCTGGTTTTTAATTAAGGTTTACTTGGAGGGAAAAATATCCTCACGCCAGGTTAACCCTAACCCTAACCCTAACCCTAACCCTAGACAATCGAGGATAGTGTCCGGGAGGAATTCAAGCTTTCTCCTTAAAAAATAAGATTGTGATACATTATAGGTTGTATTATTGAGAATAATAATATTTACTTATGATCATGTTATACCATTCTACGTAATATAATATTATATGTGTGTGTGTGTGTGTGTGAGAGAGAGAGAGAGAGAGAGAGTGTGTGCGTGTGTGTTTGTGTGTGGGGGTTTAATATAGACCAATTGACTTGATGATTATAAAAACATAAAAAATAAAAAAGGGCTAACTAACCAGGTCTCGTTCCTCGCTCAACAGCTAAATCGAGAATAATTGCGATTATAAGGAAAGGAATGTCATGAATATGGCAGGGGAGAGATAAAATAAATGCACGGGGAGAAAACACATAGAAATCTAATTAAGTCCTAAAAGATTTTATTTTTTTATAAAGAGAAAGTTTCAAGGATTTATTAAGAATAGTTTCTAGGATTTTTACATGAAAAATCCGACTTCGATCTATACAGGATCGATCATGAACATGTCGACACTAAAATTAATCACACAAGTGGTTATTTATGCGATGCTCACAGATAGCAGAACCATATGTATTATTCAGAACTGCCAAAGAAAAAAATGCATAACGAATCTTTGATGGTACGTGTGGTTTTAAGCGAAAATTTCATCTTTGTGAAGTCCGCTCAACATAGTGTGCGCTGCAGCCACCTTTGAATAAATAAATAATAGAATTATTATGATGGCGGAGAACATCTGTGCGAATGGATGACGACATAAGTCTAGTTTAAAAAAGCAACGGGTGGGTTCGATGTAAAATAACACCGACAACAAATAGCTTTGCTTAGCAAATCGGTCACTGATATAACTTAGCCAAAGTAAACGAACGTAAACAGGACATCTATTGACTATAGTTTATTTCGATTTATAAAAAAATGGAAACTTTCTTGTTAATAATTAAACAATGTCTAAGGGATAGCCATCATCCAGATTGGTTTTGGAACGAATTATCAAAGCTCTATGTGTAATGGTCGTAATTAAATTAAAGTTTTGATTTGTAGGACATAATTAATCCCAACGTGTATAAAGGTCTGTACATGTTGGTTTAGGACAGACGGAAGTATAAAACATGCAGAGGTCTTGGAAACAAGAACATCTAAAAATGGAAGAGCAGAATTGGTCTCTTTGTCTACTGTAAATCTAAGAGCTGGATAAACGTTATTAAGAGCCGTAAAAATTGTCCGCTTCGTCTCGCTCTCCGATAGGCAAAAGGTGACATCAACGTAACGAAAGTAAAGATATAGTTTAGAAAAATAAGATAATAGACCCTCTTCGTGATGACCTACACACATACTAGCAAAATCTGGTCACAATTGAGAACCCATGGCTACACCATCTTTCTATTTGTACATGATATCATTTAAGCTGAATTTAACTGACTTGGTGGCGAATTTCATCAATTCTACGAGAATACTTTCGGGAATCGGTGAGTGGGAAGATTATTCTGATATAAGGTGTCAGCTCAGATACTGATAGTGTCTAACTGGGACGCAAGGAAAGAGACTAGACATATCTAAAGAACACATGCATTTGCTAGAATGTGTATAAATTTGCATAAAGTTTGCAAAAGTAAAAGATTCTTTATTGCAAAATAATATATATATATATATATATATATATATATATATATATATATATATATATATATATATATTGGCAGCAAGTCATTATTCAAGAACGTCTGATTGAACGCGACTGAGTTCTTCCTTTTTCCGATTCGAAATAAAGTCATAAACCTTTGTTTATATTTCAAATTTCAAAAATAAAGCTTACTTCTGGTTTATACAGCTTTATTTATGTTCGTTTTAGGAAATAATAAAAAAATAAATGCAAATCCAAATAAATCAAATAAATCAACTTGAAACAATAATCCTTAACACAACAATAAAAAACAATTCTATTGCTAAAAACAATAAATATCATCAATCCTATTATTAAAATAGAAAATAAAATTAAAATAAATTTTCTTTAATATAATATTTAAATTAGGTAACTTTGAATGATATTATATATAAATAATAATAATAATAATAATAATAATAATAATAATAATAATAATAATAATAATAATAATAATAATATGTAAATATTATCGTAAAATAAAAGTATATAAAATCACCTTTCAGTTTGAAAATTAATTAGTGGTATATTCTACGTTTTGTATATATTAATCAAATTGTAAACAAATAAACAAATAAATAGACAAAATATGATAATATTCCAATAGATATTGCGTATAATATAAGAATTAATAGAGAATGTCTATATAATTGAAAATAGAACACACACACACACACACACACATATATATATATATATATATATATATATATTGTGTACAGAAAGTTGTTAGATGAGACAAATCATTGGTACCGTCGGTTTCAAGCCCGATAATAAGGACCGTTTAAGGTATCCTTATCAAGCTCTCTTCAGCCAATATTCGTCTATTTTATAACCGGGAGTGTGAAATATATATATATACCTCGCGAGTTCACGTTTAAATCTCGTTTTGTTAATTCCCCCCCCGCGTTTATTTATCGGATGATGATTTCATTAACTTTAAACTTTGAATTATTTAAATTTAAAATCAAATTTCGAAAAAAATTGCCCCATATATAAATCGATTTTAATTTGAACCCATATATATATATATATATATATATATATATATATATATATATATATATATTTCTGTAAAAATATATATCTCTATAATATATACCAATCCTTATTTAAGTAGTTCAAAGTAGTTACAGAGCAATATAGTATATAAATGACAAAACATATAATTAAATAATATTTCTTTTCACCTTCATTAATTGTGTTACATATTACAGGGAGCATAGTATAAAGTTTCGTTTAGTAGGAGTATACATAAAATATTAGTTTTAAATTTGAAATAATAATCACTGTACATACAATCTAGTAACATAAGTGTGATAAAACTTGTTTATCATGTGCGAAAAAAGTAACTATAGAAAAAAGACTGGTGATGTTTGTTTAGTGACGGAGTTGATGTTAATAAATACAGGTTTTAAATTCAATGCAGATGCGTAGGCTTGTTTGGGACGACCTACGATATGACGCACATGGATAGTAATGGAACATTTGCATCCTTAAAATCTTGTCATGTGAGGCATAATCGGGGATTTTAAGTTAACAACGACGTACCGCCTGATACGTTCTAAATGTATCAATTGAATTCTGCTTTCCCAATTGTACTGACACGCAGAAGTTCAAGTGTAATGTGAACAAACATCTTGCTACTCATATCCCTTTATAATGCCCCTGCAACTTATGTCGCCGATAGTAGCCCCCTACTGCTAAGTGGCACTATGCCTTGTTTGGGGTAAAAATTGAAGAAAAAAAGCAGATTTATTGAATTCTTTTAGGTCTGCGTTTTTATAGTTATAATACGAATTGTAGACCCGTCTAATCGCGCCATGTTCTCCATACTTTTATCTTAGTTAGCAATTGAATTTTGTTTACCATGGCTGTTGTTCAAAAATATACAGGGATTACTTGGCATATTATGGAAATAACTGCGTAAAGATCGACGAATTGGTAAATTTCGATGTCACTGAAAGGAGTGATTTTAATCATTATTTAAATTACAAGCTATTTCGGCAAGAAATTAATGTTGAAAACACTAGGTAGGATGACGCCGAATATTCAACAAGAAAGTGATAAAAAAAAGACTTGGACGTCGAATTTTTGAGAAATTGAATCGTCATGTTATAATAGAAACTTGTCAATACAATCCAAGCGTGGGACGTTTTGGTTTTACTTTTTGTGACTATGAACTGCTCGTTATGTCTGTCCGTGTAGTAAAAGCTAATTTTGGCTGGTAGTCTATAAATGACTAGATGTTTAATGCCGTATATAAAAGCCTAGTTGTATCCAGTGATGTATAAAGCGATGGACATGCCAATTATGTCTATATGAGAAATTTGAAATTCTAGATTTTAAGGACTCATAAAACTTAATAGATTGAGGAAGTGAAATAGTGAACAACTGTAGATACAGAATAAAAATAACTGTACATAAGAACAAATCAATTACGATATGATTATTAAAAAATCTTCAAGCACACATATTGCTTATGCGCAACTATTTTTAAACAGATTAATAAAAGAAAAAAGCGTATCACACCTTAAGTAAAAGAACAATAGCATAGGTGTAGACGTCAGTTAGAACCTTGTCTGAGTGAAACATTACCATCGGTTAATCAACACTTCAGCTTATGGGAAAGGAAAAAATAGCCCGAAGTCTGACAATTCCTCATAATAATAAATGTAGAATATGCTTTGTTTTTACTGAAGCATACATACTGCCTACCTTCTCGTAAGTTTTATACAAATAGCACATATGTCATATTCTCTGTACTCTCATCTGTCAATATCACATAGTCTCTTCTGATACGTTTTCACCAAATTTTTTTCAGTTTTTATAAATTTGAAATAACATTTTCTTGCGTATGTTTAAATAATTTGATAGAAACAACGGACTATAAATCGATAACATTTGATTATATTGTCGAAGTAAATTAGGCGTTGGTGCTCTAACGAATCAAAAACGAAGGTCGGTCGAACTGTCTACCTACGGAGGAGGAAGTGACATAGGATTATCAAATTTACAAGCTCCCTAGTAACTTGTATATCCCCGTCAGGAAAAATGACAACGTTGGCATTTTGCAGTTCTTGCATGGAGATGTCGACGTTCTCATGAAGCTTATAATTTTCAAATGGTTACTCATCTGTT
Organism: Euprymna scolopes; assembly: GCF_053919585.1. Taxonomy (NCBI): domain Eukaryota; kingdom Metazoa; phylum Mollusca; class Cephalopoda; order Sepiida; family Sepiolidae; genus Euprymna; species Euprymna scolopes. Next base: position 4,296,335 of record NC_136487.1, on the reverse strand, counting down.
ATAACCAACATTAACTTTGCTTAACTTCAAAGATCAAGCAAGCACTATTGTGGCAACATAATTATCCAGTATATTTTGGTGGCCTAAACAGGTGCACACCGCCTTACAATTGCAGTCGTAGCAGCAGCAGCAGCAGCAGCAGCAGCAGCAGCTGGATTTGAATGAACGGTGTGTGAACAAAATTATATCTGCTACAATTCCAGGTAATTGTGAGAATTTGAAATGTCGCGCTCGCTGTTTGCACTGAAAAGGCAATATCGGAAATGCGTTCCATTTTCAATAAACTCTTCGTGCAAATATCAGCATCCAATGCTAATCTGAATAGAAATAACATTTAAAACTTTTAAAAAAATGTCGAGATCAAAGTGAATTGATACATTAAATAACTGTCTTATTCAACACTGTTTCATTGAGTTGTGTTAGCGTGTATGTTTCCGTAATGTAGACTTTCTTTAAAGTGGAAGTCTTTATAGAAAGAAATACATGATGATTGCTACTTCCTGACAGAAGGTTTCCATCTCTTTTTTTTAGTATTTTTGCGTCCGTGTGCATGCAGATGACTCTTCAATCCAACTTTAGACCTAATGAAAGTTCACAAATGTGGCATAAAAACTTTCCTTCTTGTAAAATCGATCGCATAGTAATATTGTGAATTCTTGAATGTCTTGCCAGACTACTTTTATATTTGAAGATTAGACCAAACATATGACAACTTAGCGTTTCCAGGTTGTGCTGTCGAAGCTTCTTCAAAAGACCGTCGTCCATGTCTTTGATTGTGTGATTTAATATGATTAACTAAACCAGCTTTTGACAGAAACTATCTGCCACATACAGTGCACTGAAGTTCTTGTTGCAATTTCTCTGACATTACAATATCATCCTGCTTTCTTATAACGCAGTTTAAGACAGCAAGCTCTACATACGACTCTTCAAAAAGCTTACAACTTTCTTTGATGGTTTTCCTCCACAGTGATCGATGTTCCGCTTCAGCTTCTCAGTTATATGCATCCATCTCTAGTATTTTCAAGTTGTTTTTCAGAGAGTCCTTATACCATTTCCTTGGTTTGTGCTGTGATCTTTTACCTCCATCTATATCTTGTTTGGGAAGTCTTTTGTCCTCCATCCTAACCAAGTGTCCAGTCCAGCGCATCTGACTTTGAATTATTTTCATTTCGATGCTGTTACTACTTGATCACGTAAGAACCACAGTGTCAAGTGTTAGATTCCTCTAGTTAATATTAAGTATTCTCTGAATAAAACTTTGGTGAAACCTTTCCAATAACTTGAGATGCATTCTATATGATGTCGAGGTCTCTGACCCATATTGCAGTGTAGTGATAACGCATGCTTCATAAACACTTGTTTTTGATGAGATTCCTCGATCAGACCATACACGTTTCTCCAATTTGCCAAAGCATAACTGGCTTTGGTTATTCTGTGATATATCTCAGCAAGAAACGTACAGTCCTTACTCAGCGTACTACCCAGATGACCAAAATTGACTGTGACCTTTAACTTCTTACCATCAACCAAGATGTTTGGCCCAATATATAGTATTCCTACAGGAGAGGAATACATAACATTTGTTTTCTTGAGCTTGATAGTAAATCCGAAAGCTTTGCAAGCTTCTGATAACTTGTCCATAATCATTTGTGTGTCTGTTTCTGAGTGTGAAACAAGGTCTGCATCATCTGCATCACCTGCATCATCTGCATCATCTGCATATAAGCGTTCAAGAACAAGATTTTATAAAGTCTCCCATCATTGATGAGACCAAAAGCACATTAACAGAGCCAAGTAAGCGAAAAGCACCCGGACTTGATGGTGTACCTGTTGTTATATGGGCATGATAACATTATCCACGCAGTCCATACACTAATTCTCGCTGATTGGCACGGTAATGATATCCCTCAAAGTTGCATTGATGCAATCCTAATTTATAAAGGAAACCGGTCAAAATATGAGTGTGGTTATTATAGAGGCATTAGCTTGGTTGAAGCAGTGGGAAAGGTTTTAGCAAAAAATTTGCTAAATCTATTGCTGAAATGGATTTGTCCCTCTATCATCCCAGAAAACCAATGTGGTTTTAGATCTGACCGCGGCACAATGGCCATGTTATTCTCTGCTCGACAGCTAATGGAGAAATGTATGGAGCAGCAAGTGCCTTTGTATCAAGTTTTTGTCGATCTGACAAAAGCTTTTGATACCATTAATCGCAATGCACTCTGAGAGATTTTTAGGAAACAAGGCTGTCCTACTAGTTTTGTGGAGTTATTCAGCAGTTACACCATAATATGAAAGTCCGAGTGAACTTTAAAAGATCTCTGTCTGATCCAATTTCAGTTGGAAACGGTGAGAAACAAGGTGACATACTTACTGTGATGCTGGTGTATGCTTTTAATGATTGTGACATTGGGTCGAAGGTTCGGTTTCGCATATCATGTAAACTGTTTAACCTTATGTACACTTTTTTTCCAAACCTTGTCCTTGAACTTTAATACAGATGATGCAAACATACATACATGCATTTAAACAGACAGTTGAGATTGTTATTATACAAGATGTCTGTGCGTCGACATTCATGCACTAGTTATAGCTATCAATAAGAAATTAGGTATGATAAAGAATATCTCAGTGGTTAACGACACCAACTGAAAAACTGGGTGTGCTTAGTTCGAATCCAGTTCGCCTCACAAAAATACTTTCATATAACCACACCAATATTGCATTTAATCTGTTGGAAAAGAAATAAATGAAATAACAACTTAGTTACAATAAAAAAAAGATTTATAGATTAAGTATTAATTATTTTCCTACTGCTTTAAAGCTCACATGATGATGATTGTGCTGGTAATGATGGGAAAGCTGTCTCATCAGAAAATATGGAAACATCTCAAGTAGTATGCGCAACTTTTTTCACTACTAGGATATTCGCTCGGAACGAAAGTAAATAAATAATTCTTTTCACGTGATGCAAAATTCTATCACTGTAGTTAGCATAATTTCAGCAGCCTCTAACATATACGCACGAACATTAACTAATAAGAACTGGTTATTCCTATGTGTCAAATACATTCCTCCTGTGTTCAAATACTGTTTATTTCAGTCATCATTTCTAATCCTCTCATATTAAAATTCATCATTTATCTGGCAATCTATATATTTCATTAGCCTTTCTAATAAAGTAATACTCGGCATTAATCATAATAGATCATTAGAAAAACAAGTAGTGATAATAATTGTATTATTACTATTATTAGTATTATTATTATTAGTTGTAGTAGTAGTAGTAGTAGTAGTAGTAGTAATGGACTAGTAGTAATAGTAAAGACAGTAATTTAAAACTTCATATCAAAAGCAATTACAAATTATTTGAATATTAATTATTAGCCATGAATTAATACTAGCTACTTCCAACATTAGTGTTGATAGTATAAAAGTGGGTTCAGTATCGTCGAGTAGTTTCAGAACCTACAGATAAAGATTAGAAAAGTTAAAAATATTATAGAAAGGTAGTTTTTAATTACACGCATACACATACTATACGCTTATTATTGTATGTGTGATGCGGGTTGTTAGATAATGATTGCAAAACCGAATGTCTCATACAGCGCTATTTATAGGAAAGTGAGATTGATCTGGAGAAAAGAGTGAGACGGGGTTACATTTGTGGGGCTTGCCTTGGCCGTATCTGGTTATTATGATGCCAAATGACGTCATTCAAAGGAAACAGATCGATTTGATGGACACTGGAGATTTCTCCTGATCTTACGTATCGATTATTTCCAGGCTCTCGGGGTTCACACGATTCATCATGGTCGAAATAAAGTATTTAATGCTTGGCATTCTATTAATGCTACCAGCATTTGCTTTATTATTTCCTAGTGATTCTGCTGTAATTTATAATGAGATTACAACTGTATCAGACTCGAAAACGTAAAAAAGTTGGTTTATAATGGAATATATATATATATATATATATATATATATATATATATATATATGTGTGTGTGTGTGTGTGTGTGTGTGTGTATATATCATCAATTTTATTAAATAGCATTAAGTTAAAAGTATTATATATATATAATATATATTATTATTATCATTATTATATTTTCACCCCAAACAAGGCATATAGCCACTTTGTTGTAGGAGGCTACTATCAGGGACATGAGCATCAGGGGTACTGTGTAGGGAGTTGGGCAGCAAGATGTCGGTTCACGTTACACTTGAACTTCTGCATGTCAGTACAGTTGGAGAAGCAGGGACCCAGCAGGGAATTCCAATGTTTAGCTGTCCTGGGGAGAAACTACTGGAGTAGAAGGCTCTTTTACATCTAGGGATCTCAACTGTGAAGGGGTGGGATTTAGCTGCTTGTCGGGTTTGTCGGGGGTATTTATGTTGAGGGGGCACAAGTGCTTGCAATTCGTCAGAGCATTCACCGTTAAAGTAATTGTAGAAAAGGCAGAGGGATGCAACATTTCGTCGATGAACATTGTCTAGCAGCGAGAGACTAGTGGTAGATGCACCAGCCCAAATATGACAACAATACTCCATACATGGGCGAATGGTGGCCTTATAACGGTACAGAATACTTTCGGGCGTTAGCTTTCTAGCACGGTAGAGAGAACCTACCTTCTTCGCAGCGGTCCTCGCGATATTCTCGGTGTAATTGTTCCAACTCATGTTTCCTGAGAGTGTTAGGCCGAGGAGTTTAAAGGATGTCTTTCAGATAAGGAGTCATTGGTCATTACTATTGGTGGTAGAGAAGGTTTCTTGTAATTATTGAAGGAAACGAGTTTTGTCTTGGCAGCATTGAATGTGATCATCTATTTATGTCCCCATTCCACTACAAATCGGAGGTCATCCTCTAGTGTTTCTGCCATTTCTCTAGATGTGTGTTCATTTGTTTCCTGTCGTGTCTGTTATAAAGTGTGGTGTCGTCAGCATATATACCACTTTCACAGGCAATTTTGTCAGGGAGTCATTTATGAATATTAGGAATAGCAGAGGTTCCAGTATAGACTCCTGAGGCACTCCCGCATTTATATCGTATTGTTTAGATGTACGGCCATCGAGGACAACCTGGATTTTTCTCTTATCTAAGAAGGATTTAATTATGTCATGTATTCTTCCAGTGATACCATATGATCTGATTTTCCTGAGAAGACCCTCATGCTATAACCTGTCAAAAGCCTTAGATATATCTAAAGCTACCGCTCTACCCTTCCTCGCTTTGTCCAGTGACTGGTATATACATTTTGAGATTACAGTTAGGATGTCTGCTATTGAACGGGTTTGTCTAAATCCATATTGTTGGTTAGTCAGAAGCTTAGAATCTGTAAGGTGATAGACTAGAGCTTGATTAATTAATGTCTCAAATATTTTGGCGAAAAGTGAAAGGGACGATAATTTACTGGGTCAGTTCTTTCGCCAGAATTCTTGAAAACTGGTACTACAGAAGCAGTTTTCCAGCAGGCAGAAAAGCAAGATTCATTAAGGCGTTTGTTTTAAAGTTTGGAGAAAACTGCAGCTACTTCGGCGGCGCACTTTTTTAATAGCACAGCCAGGATGAGATCAGGTTTACATGCTTTTGCAGTGTCAAGATTTCTTATGATAGCTTACACCTCAAAAGAGGTGATTTTCAGATCGTCTAGTGTAGCATCTGTCCGCAAAGGAAAGTCAGGGAGGGGGTGTTTAGCAGGGTCCAGTGTGTAGTTGGAGGCAAACCGACTCGTAAGCAGGTTAGCCTTCTTAGTTGCAGAGCAAACAACCCCATGATTGTTGGATAGTGGAGGAATTGTTCAATGCCCATTATTTACTACACTGTTGTAGATTTTCCAGAAGTCGTGGTTCCTTAATTTCCGTGCTTCGATGCGTTTTTGGTGGTTTCAGTAAATTCTCTCTTAGCTGTCGCTATTTCTTTCTTACAGTTACTTCTGGCTTCTATATACTTCTGCCTGTTTGAACTGGATTTATGTCGGTTAAATCTGCGGTACGCATGCTGCCTTTACGCGATGGCGGCTGCACAAGTAGAAGTAAACCAATGGGGAGAGTGGGGCTTGCTATAAAATTTACGTGTAGGAAGATGTGCTTCAATTGCTGTTTTGAACCATTCTGTGGTCTCATTTGCGCACTGTTCAGCAGGAAGTGAAAATATATTTTGCCATGGGGCGTTCCCTGATGAGACTCCTGATGGCTTCCCAGTCAGCTTTTTATAATATCTCGTTGCTTTGAGCAGTGGCTCTTCAGGTTTGGCTCTAAAGTTTATGGCTATTTCAACTATTACCACTGCATGATCGGCGTTCGCAAGTAGGCTGTGGGCATGAGTTACACAGTCATCGGGAATCGTGGTCAGAAACAGATCTAGAAGTGATGCGTGTTGTTCTTGTTGGTCAGGGAAACGGGTTTGAAACATAACCATCTATGATAGGGAATGAGATATAGAGAAGTTATATGTAGTCATACCAGATGCGTCTGTGTGAGTAGAAAATCCAAGACAGTTGCTGTGGTGGACATTGAAGTCACCAAACACATGCACTTGTGCGCTAGTGTCGAGGGAAAGTGCTGTATCTATGCTGTCAGAGACTTTGTTTATTAGGGTACAGTCCTGGGTCGAGGAAGAGCGGTAGAGAATATAAAAGTAGCTAATGCTATGTTGCATGTTAAGTCTAAAGCACATAAAGGCTCGATCGTCCGATTCTAGTTTAGTTTCTCTAGTCAAGGGGAGGGTGTTCGAATATATACCCCAAGCCCGTGCATATGTCTGTCAGAGTCTTTACGGCAGAGTGGGCTATATCCAGGCATGTTAAAGTATTTAGAGGGGATGGAGGAGTGTAGGTTAGTCTCACTTAGTGCTTAGATATCCGGGGTTTTTGTTAGGAGAAATGCTTCGATATCATTTAAATTAGATCTAAGCCCACGGATTTTCGTAAATGCAAGCCTCAAGGGAGAGGGCAGATTGGTTTTGTTTGAGTTTGGGCCTGTTTTTGGCGTAATTTATACATATATATATATATATATATATATATATATATACATTTGGGTGAACAAAATGCTATATTTATGAAATTATAAAAAATGGAACATTGAAAATAAACGATAAAATAATTAATTAGTCGATGAATCCATTCATCCAGGTATTTATAGATGTGTATATGTCTATTCATTTATATATATATATAAAACTCAAACGGCTGGTTTGTTCCAAATCGATAAACTAGAAATTTACACGCCCGTTTTCCGTGAAATTTTATAAGAGTGACTGTTTATCATCTAACTGTGTTTTCAAATATTAAAAAGTAAAAAATATTAACATATTAGCATATTAAAAAATAAACTTTTATTCGTCGAGAATACTTCCCGATTTGAATCGAGCCGACCCCTCCTTACACACAAACACACACACATACACACATACATACCATTTTTAAAGCAGTTTTACGTTTGGTCGCTGTTTTTGTTGTTTTTTTTTTGGGGGGGTTGTCAATTACTTGAAGTTTAACATCGTTTATATTTTATCTTTACACATTTCGCTTATTCTTTACTTTAGCCCCCCTTCCTTTTACACACACACACAAAACCTCAAAAACAACCGGGCTACATTCTGCGTGATTATTCGGTTTTCACTTTCGGTATCTTTTTAAATCCATACACCACGATTTTACGATTCTAATCGATAAGTAAAAAAAGACAAAAAAAAACATCCTCTATTTTTTAACAGTTAAATCCATTTCCCACTTTTTTTAAAATTTAAAACAAATTGCTCGACTGACGGTGCGTTCTGAGTTGAAACATAATAATCAACGAACCTTAACAAAACCATCTTCGTCGTCAAAACATAATTGCCAGAGCACATAAAAAACTATAAATACTAAAATGAAATAAACATATTTCTATTTTTCAAGGTAGGCTTTTTTATTTTTGTTAGTCTGCGGCTGTTACGGCCCCGATAAGTGCCGGTCGCGCCCGATCCATGATTGACGGAAATTCACGAGAATTCGGGTAAATTTATGCAAGAGTACCCAACTATTACCATATTAAACAAACTTTGGTACTCATGCAGAGAATGATCCGGACATAACTCAGCGCACGCCCGTCTTACCCCGGAACATGGCGTCGCCGAGGAAATTAAGCCGAGTGTGTCCGATGAAGAACAACGTTCAAAACAATGAAATACACCATATGTAAAAAAATTGTCCCCCCCCAAACTTATTTTAACAAACTTGAAAGTAAACTTTTTTTTTTCGGAGTTGTTTTTATATAAGAAAATATTATTGCTTTTTCTTAACCGTAGTACTCAATATGCGTTGTGCTTTAAACTAACAACTTATTTTTAAAAAAGTTAAGTTTTACTTTTAGTCCACCTCCACAATTTTTAAAATGGGTTGGTAGCGGTTGCTTATTCTGAAAGCCGTTTTTCACATAAGGAGGAGGAGGAGGAGGAGGAGGGGGTATTTATTCCAAAATCCGTTTTTTATATGGAGAGGTTAGGGGTGTTTATTCTGAAAGCCATTCTTACCATGGGGAGATTGTCGGTTTTTATTCCAAAGCCATTCTTATTATTGGGAGGTTGGGGGTGTTTATTCACGGTCAGATATATTCGGTGGGTTTCTTTCACTGTTTTGCATAGTTTTTTTTAGTTTTTTACTTATTTTTCCAAACTTGATATATTCAACAGAGTTCACGACCATTTTCTGTTTCAAATACATCGATAAACACGGTGTGCTTTTCCGAGCTGATTAAACCTTTTACATAAAGTAAAAACACTACCACGTTATCCAGTAATGTAGAAACGTAACTTACCTTACCTTTGCTTTCATTTATTCGTTTTTGGACAACTTTTCGAATCTGTGTATAGTAACCCCCCTCACCAAAATATTAATTGAAAAGTAACATTTTTGATTACAAAACACACACACACACACACACTCGATTAACTGTTTCAACATTTTAGCAACGTTCGGCCTTATCCAATGACTGCTCGTGGAGCCCAAGCCATGATTAATGGAAACTCCTAAGTCTAAGTCAGGTCAGATTTTGCAAGAGTACCGTTCTTTTTTTTTCATTTTCCTATTTTTTAAACACTTTTGGAATGGATTGCTGTACTTAGAATATAAGAAACATGCATTTTCTCTTTTTTTTTTTTGATTTTTTCATTACACCAAATTGAGCCAAGCAACGCGTGGCTGTGTACAGCACATATATATATATATATATATATATATATATATATAAACAATGTGATTTAAATTCTGTAAATTAAAGTTTTCAATTATTTATATTTCAACAAAGAGTACAAAGAAACTTAAAAATGTGTTTATTCCGTGGAGTTTTATGAATAGTTCATATTATCAGAAATAACGTAGTTAGCAAAATATTTATATGTAGTCAATAAATTTTACTTGTTAGCACATAATTTGAATACTAACATTTTGAGATAAATCATATTTGTATAGAATCTGCTAAAATGCCAAAATTATAAGTTAAATGACATTAAAAACGAAAACCAAATTCGGTGAATAATCAAGATAAAAAGTGTCATGGTCAAATGCATGTACACTTGTGCCCGATATTATTCATACCCCCCCTTGAAAATTGAGTTTATTAGGTGTAACTTTGTAAGAATTTATTGTTTACGTCCATATTGATACATATTCTTAATAAACCTCTTCTGATCATTTTCGTCATTTTATTATCTCGGGATACTTGTAATAAAAGAAATATACAGCTATTTATAAAATCTGCAATGTTCAAAAATAATCATACCCCCTTATTTTTTCAGTATTAATCGAGTTTCTGACTGTTTGTTTCCTGTTTGATTCTTATTTTGAATGTTTTTATACAACCTTTGATTAATTTCATTTCGTTTTTTTCATTTTTCAGAAATTAAAATGATATCAACTGAAAACCAATAAAAGAATAAAAATTATTAGAATGGGGAAGAAAAAAGAGCTTAGTAATGATCTTAGGACTAAAATTGTGAATTCACATAAGGATGGTTTAGGTTACAAGTCAATTTCCAAGAAATTTGAGGTCCCTACAGCAACAGTACAGAGCATCATCAAAAAATTCCAGAGCCACCACACAACAAACAACTTGATTGGTAGAGGAAGGAAAAGGAAACTGTCTGCTAGAACCACCAGGAATATTGTAAGAAGTGTTAATGCAAATCCAACCACCACTACTAAGGACATTTTAGAAAATCTGGAGTCTTCTGTCATAAAAATATCAAGGCAAACATTGCAAAGGACTCTACATGAAAATGGTCTGAAAGGAAGAAGACCAAGAAGGACTCCATTACACACCGGAAAACACCTTGCAGCACGTCTAAAGTTTGTTAGGACCCATGTGGATTCTCCAGAGTCCGTTTTCTCAAGTATTTTGTGGACTGACGAAACAAAAATTGAATTGTTTGGCCATATGGATGCTTCTTACGTTTGGAGGAAGAAAGGGGAAGCTTACAACCCAAAGAACACCATACCCACGGTGACACATGGTGGTGGTAGCCTCATGTTTTGGGGCTCCTTTTCGGCTAGTGGTCCAGGTAGTTTGGTCAAGATAGATGGAACCATGAAGAAGGAGCAATATTTGGAGATACTCCAGAAAAACATTAGACAGGATGCGGAGAAGCTCCATTTAGGACCAAACTGGGTCCTTCAACAGGATAATGATCCAAAACATACTGCCAAAATAGTCAAGAAATGGTTTGAGGATAATCAAATTAATGTTTTGGAATGGCCTAGACAGAGTCCCGACCTGAACCCTATCGAAAACCTCTGGCACATATTGAAAACTGAGGTTCAAAAGCGGAAACCTAGAAATTTGAGGGATTTGGAGAACTACTGCATTGAAGAATGGTCAAAAATCAGTGTTGATGCTTGTAAAAACCTTGTTGATAAATATCCAAAACGGTTACAGGCAGTTATTAAGAATAAAGGGCATGCTATTGACTATTAGTAAGAGAGGTATGAATAATTTTGAACTAGTGCCATTATTGTTTTTCTTTGTATAATGTTTCAAACTTGCATAATTTATTTATTTGTTGAGTTTAAATTAAATGCTTATGCTTGATTTATTGTTTGAAATCCCTTTAATATTGTCTACCTTATGGTTTGAGCAATATTCTTATAGAAATCTCAAAGATCCGAGGGGTATGAATAATATCGGGCACAAGTGTATGTATATGATATAATCCAAACAGGTTTCTTATCCAAATGTCTGCAATGTCAACCAGCATATCAAATATTGTCGTAAAAGGCTATTCACTAAAAACACGTGAAAATAATTTATATTTGACTTGACGAAACATCCGAAAGCTTACAACTTATGAGGAAACACAATTAAAATTAATCACAAAACTTTATATTTTTAATGTCTCTGCCGTGTGTGCGTATGTGAGTACGTTTTGGTTTAAGAAACAGCGAATTCCTTCGACTTGTAAGAAAAGGTTATCTTTCCTTTCGTCCCTCCCCGTGACTTAAAGGTTTTCACTATATTCCCCATTGCTTTGTTTGGGTCACTTAGGTCTCCTGTGCTTTAAAACAGGTTTTGATATGTCCTAAAAATAGTACGTCATCCACTACCTAAAATATGATTTCTTTGCGTTTAATTTTTAATCGCATTCTGTCATTGGACAAGAGCTTACAGATGTTTGTCAGAGCCAATCTTAGTTATTTTCCCGTTTGCTTTTCAGTGAATCACCCATTAACACAAAACTTAGTTTATTAATTTCAAATTGGATTTTACATTACGAACATTTGGACATCAAACTCTTTTGGAGTATATCATATGATTTCATGCATTTGAATATCCAATTTTTTCTCTGAATCTCTGTTAGGAAATCCTTTAACCGTGTCATTTTGGCATTTTACCAGATTTTTTCTCTTGGTAACTACGTTGTTTTGATGATATAAACCATATATTGAAACTTCATAGAATAAGGAAACAGTTTTTGTTTACACTTTGTCGAATAATAAATTGTTGTAAACTTTTATTTACAGAATTTCAATCTGATTGATCTTATGCTAGTGCGCCATCGTGAATATTGAGTTTTTTTTTATCTGGTTGGGTTTGTCGTATAAATATTAATATTTATATATACCTTAATTTACAAATTTATTGAATTTTTTCACTGAAATTATATTTTTACTTTTTGTGTTTATGTTATTATTATTATTATTATTATTATTATTATTATTATTATTATTATTATTATTATTATTATTATCATCATTATTATACTATTATTATTATTAGTAGTAGTAGTATCATTATAAAAATTAATGAAAATATCTATTTTTAAAACTAAAGTTTATAGAATATCATTATATTATATTATTTGAAAATTGCTGCCCAATATTGCGAATAAAGCATTAAAAAGTTTGGCAATATATAAATTGTATGCATAAACAATATACAAAATAATTATTTAAAATAATGGTTTGTTTATCTAATATTGTTTACTAAAAGTTTTATAGCTAGACATTTTGAAAACAATTTTTTTTTAGCAGAGTGGGGTATATCTTGTTAGATTATATTAAAAAGATAGTTTTAATATTATTTGAAATAAATATTGAAAATTTATTTTCAATATCGCTTGAACCATTCTTATGAAGAGTCATGTGATCTAACCTTTTTTCCAAATTATTTCAAATATTTTCAAACATTCACAATAAAATATCATTTTGCTAAAACTACTGTCAACAATTTGGGCTTCTGAGTCCTGGGTGTGATTCTCGTGCGGTTCAAGTTTGCTGATGAATCGTATGACAACGAAACACGTTTCCATAGCTAATATATTTTAAACAATAAATATATATATATATATATATATATATATATATATATGTGTGTGTGTGTGTGTGTGTGTGTGTGTGTTACTCATCATTTGTATGCACCACGTTACCAAGGGAAACACTATTCCCAATTAGCATAATATACTCGAAATGAACCGCTGGAAAAAAGAAATGAGAACTACTAAATATGCGGCATGTTTACGAGTCGAGAGGATCGGCTGAGTGGCAAAACGCTAGAGTCCTGGGTTCGATTTTCATCCAGTGTAATGAGTCGTATCATGACGAAACACCTGTCCGTAATTTTTTTTAATTATTATTATATTTTCACCCCAAACAAGGCAAATTGCCACTTTGGTGTAGGGGGCTACTATCAGGGGCAACAACTACTGGGGTACTATGTAGGGATTTGGGCAGCAAGATGTCGGTTCACGTTACACTCGAACTTCTGCACGACAGTACTGTTGGGGAAGCAGGGACCTGGAATGGAATTCCAGAGTCTAGCGGTTCTGGGGAAGAAACTATTGGAGTAAAATATCTTTTACATCTAGGGATCTCTACAGTGTGGGGGTTGGATTTAGCAGCCTGTCGAGTTTGTCGAGGGTGCTAAATTCGTGGGGGCACAAGTGATTGCAGTTTGTCAGAGCATTCACCACTAAAATACTTGTAGAAAAGGCAGAGGGATGCAAAATTTCGTCGATGGGACAGAGGCTGAAGCTTAGATGCCAGTTCAGGGCCTATCAGGTTTGCGACTCTCTTTTGAACCTTGTCACGGAGCGAGAGACTAGTAGCAGATGCACCAGCCCAGATGTGACAGCAATACTCCATACATGGGCGAATGGTGGCCTTATAGAGGTACAGAATACTTTCGCGTGTTAGTTGTCTAGCACGGTAGAGAGAGCCCACCTTTCTTGCAGCGGCTCTGGCAATGCCTTCAATATAATTGTTCCAACTCATGTTTCCTGTTAACGTTAGGCCAAGGAGTTTGAAAGATGTACTCTCAGATAAAGATTCGTTGGCCATTGCTATAGGTGGTAGAGAGGGTTTCTTGTTGATATATATATTCATATATACAATTAATCTAGATAGACACGCAAAAATATTATTTCAAGAGTAACCGCTACAAAGCAACTGACTGATATGAAACTATTTGCCACACTTATGACTTTAGATTTTTGTACATATTAAGGCCGGTGGTCTTTTGAGGATAAGAGCTAATGTGTGTATTCTAGTCATGGGAACAGATGCATAATAATCGTTTGTTGTGGTGATTTGGTATGAGATTATTTACGAGGACGGTTCAACAAGAAGTTGTTTACATTGGACTTGATGATAAAGTTATAGTAGTCAGCTGGAAAGCAGATCAGAGGAACAGAGTTTCACTCGCAGGCAGTTTAAGAACAGAAGCATGGCTTATGGAATCCACATTTAGGTTTAGAAACCGGTAGCGAGCAGGGGAACTTATTCATAGTGATTTTGGCTAGACGAGTGTGGTTTTTTTTTTTGTGAAATATGTGCGAGTAAGGATCGTAGATTGGAACTCAGTTCCGTGTAGTAATGAATATTCCACTTGATCTAACAAATGTGACAATCTGGCCGACGGCCAAAGCCTGACATATCATTTCAAGGATGCATTTACATAACTACAATAACTGTGTAGAAAATAACAAAGACAAAAGAACTGAGCCGCATTTTCTTGTTGTTGTTAGAATTGCACTTGATCTAATTGCATTCGCAAAACTGCAACTAATGAATAACGATTTCCCAAGCAATAATGGCGAACGTCACACATAAAAAATGGCGACTGGGGACAGTACGATTGCGCGAGAGGATAATTGTGATAGGGTAGAGGAAGGGAAGAAATATATATTCTGTTGATTAGTATTCTGTCTAGCTGAAAGGTAACTTCGCCAGTAAAATGTATTTATATATGTAAATTACCAAGTAGATCTCTAGGAAGCTTTGTTATAGCTAATGAAAACTGGTTTGCTTGTCCACGTCATTCTTTTCCGTTCTATCTATCTATCTATCTGTCTGTCTGTCTCTGTGTGTCTCTCTCTATATATATCTCTCTCTCTCTATCTATCTATCTATATATATATATATATATATATATATATATAGATGTGCTTGTGTCTATTTATCTACATCTATAGCTTAATATTTCTCTTAACAAAAGGCTTACTGTAAACAGTTTCAATTGACTGTCTCTTCGTGATTATTATTTTTGATCCAACTTACTAGGCGTTCTCAAACGAGTAATTAGTGGGTCTTGATAAATAGTTACATATAGATTTTATACACATATATAAATTGTAAACGTGTATGCACATATATGTTGTATAGTTGCTGTTATTATTTAAATCATACTTCTATTTTTTATTAATTAACAGGCCATATGTATGTGTACATGTATGTACGTCGTGTTTGTGGCATATCGGACTACTTCCTCGTGCCTTTATGTGACTCATCTAGTGGTATAGGTGCTTGAATGTCAACATATAAATATAAACACATGATGACATACCTGTTTCTGCTACTGGTCGCTTCGGAGGGATTCGGCAAGCGTCCTTGAAGGAACTAGAATCTGCATTAACAAAGATGCTACAAGACAGAGACCCAAGATCAGTCTGTGTTTTTATTATATATTCGTTATTCACTCCCAGAAATCCCGTCAGCAGAAATGTAGTGATTGAAAATCTAAGGCTTGGGGGTTCTTCTATATATTCATTCTGAGACCATCCCCTTCCTCATGGGGAGACCCGTTTTAGCCCATCGTGCTTAGTCAGCGTCTCAAATCCAATCTGGACTATGCTTAAGCAAATCCAAACACCTGAGATGTGACACGCCACGTCCGGTCCTTGTTCGCATACTTTCACAGAGTTTGACACATAATTCAAGTCTCTCTACATGATATTACAGGACGAATACTTAGCATAATCAAACCCTTCTTAAGTTAAAAAAAATTAGGTTATCCTTGATGTTCATGCGCCAAGACAACACGATATACATAAGAATATGAGGAATAATAAAGGTCTACTGTGAAAAACTTACATTTGCAAGTTTTTCACAGGGGAGATCCTTAGACCTTTATTATTCCTCATACTCATAAGGGACCTCCTGATGGAGTTGTCTCTTAGTATATTTGCTGATAACATCACGCTTTATAACAGACTCGAGAGGGAACCAAGTGAATACATATCTAAAAAAAAATACTAAAACCTTAGATGAAATCTTCCAGTGTGTTCTGGAATGGAACCGTAATATATAACACGCAATGCTAGGAAGACTACTTTTCTTTTATTTAAAAATTAAAAGAAACATTCTCACCCAATTATAGCCAGGGCTAATTATAAACTACTTGAATGTACTTTGTTGAAACTCCTTGGATAAACATTCACAGGTAACATAAATTGGAACAGTCATTGCGAAGAATGTTGAAAAGAATGTCGGCTCTATCTACCGTGCTAGAAAGTTCCTCACATCTGAGAGTACACTGTAACTCTTTAAAGCCACTCTTTGTCCAGATGAAATATTGTTGCCATTGGCTGCGTGCCTTTGTCACTTGTCTTTCTATCTTAGAATAAAAAAAGGATAAAAAAGGCCCTTATCGATCTCACACTGGCATCCAACTGCAACATGTCCCATCTCCGAAATGTGGCATCTGTATGGAAGTAGATATACACCTAGGAAAAACCCCAAATAATAATCTTAAAATCTTATTCAGACCGCAAGGCGCCCCCTTTCTTACGTTATCAGTTACATGAACCAATCAACTACCCCTATGCTTTTTTCCTCCTATTTCAGATATCTTAACATTTTCATTTCTAGTGTATCCTCCCTAGTATACCCTAAGCTAGATGCCGCATTCCCTTATATATAACTTAGCGTCTTCTGTTCTCTTCTGATGAGAAACATTAGACGAAATACCTAGGTATAACCATATTCACATCGATCTCCTGTCCTTATCTGAATTGACAAATCCACGAACCATTCTATCTATCTATCTATCTATCTATCTATCTGTCAATGATTCTAAGCTTAAACCTCTGTGCATTCAACGAAATGTTGCACCCTTCTGCCTGTTTTACAAGTATTTTAATGGCGGATACTCTAACGAACTACAAGCCTTTGTACCCCCTCGATGTAAGTACACTTAACAAACCCGACAAGCAGCAAAACTCTAACCCCTATACAGTAGAGATCCCTAAATATAAGAAAGACTTCAGCTCTAATAGTTTATTCTCCAGAACTCCTAGATACTGGAATTCTCTTCCGGCTTCCTGCCTTCCCAACTGTACTGACATGCAGAAGTTCTAGTGCAATGTGAATAGATATTTTGCTGCTCAACTCCCTACGTAGTGTCCCTGCAACTAATGTTCCTAATATTAAACCCCTCACATCGAAGGTGCACTGTGCCTTGTTTGGGATTAATATAGAATCTAATATATATATATATATAATTATATAAATATATATGTATATATATATATATATATAAAACATGCATTTCTTCAGGTATGTTAAAAAGTTCATCGCATCACCTGTAAAGAAATGAATATTTTAACATGCTGAAAAGAATAAGTGGTAAGAGTGACACCATCTATGAATTTGGAATATAGACTTTTCATTTATTGTATATGCTCTGTTGTTACATTGAGCTTCATATATAAAATGATTGAAATATAAATGGGTAAAATATAATTGAATAAGCGTAGCATTCCATAGACATACACACACATCTGTCTCTCTCTGTCTATGTATATATATATACATATGTACATATATATATTTAAATCCCCGAAACAGTGTTTCATGGTAAACAACTGATGATCCCTTGAAAAATAAATTATTGGTATTATAGTAAATTCGAGAGCGAGTTGATGCAGTGATTGCAGGTGATTAAATGACTTACTGACTAGATGGTTTTCTAACGAATGATAAAAAATGTTTTTTGTATAGTTTTAAAGGTTAAAAATTTTCAAGACTATATATATATACATAATTTTTTCCACACACCCACACACACACACACACACACACACACACACACACACACACACACACACACACACACATATATATATATATATATATATATACTTTTTGGCATTGAGATGTTCTGGGTCGCCTGAGCAAGTCTCTTTGACTGAAACAGATGGCTATTTGTAACGGCCATATGTAACTGTTTTTCCTCAAATAATATATATATATATATATATATATATATATATATATATATTATGGATACTATCATTAACGTTCTAATCTCAAATACGGTATCCGACTATTTATTGAACAATTCTTTTAATTAATCAAGTAAGTAAGTTTCTAAAGCTGTATATTATTGAATTGTATTGCAAATATCTTTTTCTCTAACTTGCTTTCTGTAAATATCTTCTAAACGTTAACCAGTATACAACGTAAACACATTGAAGTATTTGTTCCAAAGATTAAATAATTTTTCTTTAACGAAAACAACCTGAATCGAATGAAAAATTCTATTATAAACATCTGTTGGAAAAATGCAAATTGAAAGCGAAAAAAAGAAGCGATTTTTTAATGTTCGTGAACGTGCGTTAATGTATAATTTAAATATTTTGTATATTTTTCGATTTATTTAAAGTGTTGTCGATGGAATTTATAAAACCCTGGGATCTTATGTTGAACATGGTTGTGTATAATTAATTTCTACTGCTGTGTTAAAATTAAAAAAATGTGTCTCACATTTTGTAGCATGTTTATGCTACAAAATGTGAGACACATTTTTTAATTTTATGTTTTTGTTTGGCTTTTGTTTCGTTGTTGTTTTAGTGTTATATCCGGATTGTGGTAGATAGAAAGATATGAATTAAAAAAAAGTATTAATTCTATGTAATATATCTTTATGGAAATTGCGGGAAGAATGTTGAATAATTGTGCCGACGATGCTGGATTTTGTGGTTAACATAAGTAAACAAAGGAAAAAAAAACAGTCTGAAAATTTGATATGGAACCGGGATCTGACTTCATTTGTCATTGAAAAACGACAATTAAATTCGCTCAATATAAGCACATACACAGGAAGAAGAGATAGTGAGATATGAGTTAAAGAGATGCGTGTGTGACCGCAGTTCGCTGCAAATCCGAACACCCATCCTCTTCTATCTCTGTCCTTCTCAATCTACCGCTCAGTCTCTCACTTTCTTTCTCTCTCTTTGTCTCTCTCTCTCTCTCTCTCTCTCTCGCAGAGTGCCACCTGTTAAAAGTACCATATTAAATGTTCATAATAAACTGTGCTTTTTATAAACATGAGTGAGTCTTGGAGTTCTTAAAAAAATGGAATGAAATGCAGTTGAACTTACGTATACGTTTTTACAACTAGATCATAATATAACATATGCGCTTTGTCTACAATGTTTTTATTATCCGGTGTTTTCTGAAGATATTGCTACATTATACTGCGGCATTTTATCTGGAGAATAGATTAATATATACTTCAGATATTAATGCATTTAAATACAAATTCCAAATATGAAACATATTAACATAACCTTATTTCATAAAAGCAAATAATAGAAGTGATAATCTGTTTTTGATTTTAACATTGCCACCGCGTAAAATCTGTGATGATCGTAATACATATAGTCTCTGTACAAAGGCCGTTCCAAAAGTAACGTGTACTAATTTTTTCTGTCAGAATAGATCAGCAGGAATTACAACTTGCATTGTAATGATCCGGAATTTATATTTTCATGACTCCAAAATTTTATGTCTTAGTTGCAGATATTGATGGTAAATACAACTACTGTCCTTGTCATGCGCTAGAGGCGTCATTGAATTTCTAGAGGCATTACAAATTATAGTGACTATGTAGAAAATAAATTCCCGAGCAAACATTGTAGTAAATAATATCACTTCCATATCCGTAGCCTTTACACTTTTTTAGTAAAAGAAAAAAAAAGTATACTTTTGAAACAACCTCTATATAACAAAATGCGGTTCGGACGCCCGTGCACAACAAGTGCACATCGCTGGTAAATGTGCATTGAGGAGAGCGGTTACTTGTAAAAAAAGGTTCTGTGACACAAAAGGTCGGTCGTTTTAAGGTAACTCTTCAGAAAGCTGTTTTGGCAACTCTTTAGAAGGGTTTATTGTTTTAAAAAATAATAAATGAATAATATTATTTGTTTACGTCCAAATAAAAATATGAACGATTTTTTTAGTAACGAAATCGTCAAGGTGAAGACATAAGTTAACCGTATAATCGCTTGAAAAATAATCAAAAACAAATCTACGTATATATATATATATATATATATATATATATATATATATATATATATATATACAAGGGGCGTGCAATAAGTAATGCCCCATGCCCCACTTCCCATAGTAGTAGAGCAACGAAACTTGGTACAGTTATTAGTCTTTTTCTACATAGGAACCACCCAGAGTTATGCATTTCTCCCATCGTTTGATGCAGCTCTGGAGACCGTTTTTGTAGAACACCCAAGGTTGGTCCCCCAACCACGACCTGGCTTCAGAAATCAAGGCTGCATCATCTGGGAAACACTTTCCTTTCAAAAACAACTTCATGGCTAGGAAGAGGTGAAAGTCAGAGGGTGCAAGGTCAGGACAGTAGGGGGGATGGGTGAGGATTTCATAACCACACGCCCGTGCTTCTGATCTGGCGACATGCGAGTTGTGGACAGGAGCGTTGTCCTGCAGGAGGAGGGTATATTTGCTGATCTTGCCCCGCCTCTTGATTTTCATAGCTTCCCTTAATTTCCTCAAAAGTGAAGCATAATAGGCTACTGTAATTGTGGTACCCTTTTCCAGGAAATCTGTCACCACTACTCCGTCCTGGTCCCAGAAGACTGTGAGCATGACCTTGCCAGCAGAGGGCTGCACCCTTGCCTTCTTTGGAGGTGATGAGTCTATGTGCTTCCACTGTATTGACGTGGTTTTGACTCTGAATCATAGTGATGGACCCAGGTTTCATCCTGTGTAATCAGTCCTTTGAAAAACTTTGACTCATCTTCTTGGCACATCTCCAAATTCATTCTCAAACACTCGACGCGTTCTCGCTTCTGCAATGGTATGAGCAACCTGGAGATCCATCTGGCAGACACCTTATGCATATGGAAATGGTCATGAATGATAGTTTCCACAGGCCCTGTACTAATCTTGACATCTTGGGCTATTTGGCGAATAGTAATGCGCCGATCTTCCAAAATGGCCACCTCAACTTGACGGACAGGTGTCTCATCAATGGCAGAAGGGGGACGACCAGGTCTGAGAGCTGTTTCCATAGACTTCCGGCCATGTTTGAATTCACGATGCCAGCGTTTTACAAGGTCATATGATGGGGCATTATCACCATAAGTTTCTTTCATTTCATCAACAGTCTCCTGTGATGTGCGTCCTTTCAAATACAAAAACCGGATCACTGCTCGACATTCAACAGGGCCATTGGGCCGTACTGGAAACTAAAATACCCATTCATCATCTTTTGGCTACGATCCAAGGGTAGTATATGTTCCGTCTAAAGATTGTATA
>NC_136487.1:4205000-4270000 GCF_053919585.1 Euprymna scolopes | reverse complement strand
ATTCGCGGTTGTAAACCAATTTGATCATGTGACATTCGATTCGTTGCCTAGTAACTTCAAGAAAAGAAACAATCAAACCACCCCAAGTCAGAAAATTAATATGAATGAAATTAAATTAAAAAAAAAAACACACACACAAATCAAAAAATCGACTAGAAGAAAGTGAGTCTGTGATATAATCAACTTAGCGTTAACGACGAAACACGGAAGTGATGCCTGACGAGAAAGATGGTGCATACGTCATGCGGTGAAAGAGGTTTCATCGATGAGAGCAAACGAGTGGAAACGAATGTTGCGAGGAACAGATAACAGACATAACTCCTCGATACACTATTTTGAAATATAGATCAAAGTGTAGTATATTTAGTAATTAATGATTATAAAATAATGTTAAGTTACAGTTTATTTCATGGGCAAATTGTGAGAAAATCAAATAAAAAATTGACTTTTTCCAATAGTCTATATGTTATGTATGGGATCGGATTTAGTGTACAGTTAGTATCGTCCATACATAGTCTCGACTCTGCAAAAACAATTGCGTTTTTTTTCAATAAATTCTGGGTCATTAAGATACTCAAATGTTGACTGGGTATCTTTGTGCAGTTTCTGTATCTCTATGTATATAAAAAGGCACTTTTGTGTGTGTGTGTGTGTGTGTGTGTGTGTGTGCGAGTTCGTTTCTTATGAACTCCAAAACGGCTAACTGGATTTTTATGAAATTTCACACAAATGCACATTATGTGTCTGTGAGTGTTCTTAATTAGGTTTCGTATCGGAATGTCCCCGATAAGTATTTGATAAAATCCAAATAAAATCCAAATAAAGAAAGAACAGTTCGATTTTGGCTAATATTAACACTTAATATAAATTAACATCCCAGGTGAATTTAAGAAATTTTATCGGTGGAAAGCTTGGAGTATAAACTCAACAGCAAGTTCTCTGATAAGACAGGAGAACGTTCGAAATGACTGCTTCCATTTAGAGCACAATTGAACCATGATACTTAATTTTACTGTTTAAACTTTGATTCAAATTACTATATGATAATACTTTCATAAAATCAACAGTATGTCCTTACAGTGCAATTAACTATGTCAATGCGAGTATGAGGTGACAAAAATCGAAAATCTGAGGAGAGTTACTTGCTTGCGAAACGTCCTGGGAACAGCAACCAACTCCCCGGGGGAATAAATGATATTAAACGCTAGGCACATGAACGATAGAAACACCAACAAGTCGATATGGGTCATCGAGGGCATAGTTTTATTATCATTGTTGATAACAGGAATTGTTGGGCTGAAATTGAACGATGCATAGAATACGTGAACAAAGCATTTTTTATATAAAAATAAAATTATTTATTTTTAACAATTAAAACGAGCGTTTAACTTTGAAACCCACTCTCAACCGTCCGTGGTCGACCGAAGCAAAACTACTATAAGCGTCGCTTGCATGCGACCGTCTGTCGCGCACAAGATCCAAGCTTCGACTGTTTAAAACGATACAATTATAAATCAATTCTACTCTTTTTTTATTGAAAGAGAGAGAAAGAAGTGAAGGAAAAGAGAGAGAGGGAGAAAGAGAGTGAAAGAGCAGAGAGAGAAAAAGAGTTAAAAAGAAAACTGAGAAAGAGAGTGAACGCCAGAAAAAGTGAGAACGACAGACATTCGTGCATTTGAACATTGTTTAGTTTTTGTAAGCCTTGGCGAGTTCTTTTGTATTTGATCTTTCGAATATGATGTCTTAGACCCTTTTGCACTTGATTGAATATCATACACAAGTGTCACTCTTGGCTCAAATCATACTTGATTGGCAACAATTACTGAAGGCGTCGGGTTCTTTTCAATAATAACGCATTTCTTTCTCGCTTTTTCACGAGCACAACCAGGCACAAGTTAAGTATTAGGTTTATTAATTCAAAAGCTGCATTCCCCTCAAAAGGAGCTTCTTCATTGTGCCACATTTCATACTTCCAATTTTGTGGCATTTGCAAAAGTCATGCAAAGACATTAGTATTTTCAGTGTCATGAGTTTACTAGTAAAATAAATCAGATATATGATTAACTATTTAAGATAATAAGTTAATTATGAAAATAATTAATTTTTAAATTACTATATCATTTGAATTTGAGTAAGTAACAGATTTGTTAAAATGAGTGAAAAATAAGATAATGTTATCAAATGCAGATACGTTAAAAAAAATCAACGACGTGTTTCACCTGTTAATAGAGCGCGGTGTGCACGTGACTAGACAGACATCCAGTTTGATTGATGATTGGGCGATTTCATCTATTCGAGGTCCTGAATATAACATTAAACTATATCCGACGGTGAGGCCTCAGCCTGCGGGATTTAGGAAGTGTGCAGCCACCCTTTCATTGCCATTGCTCCCAGGTCCACTCTGACCCGGAGTGGTAGTACCTGTTAGGGTCCTAACTATGGGTTTAATAGAAACCGACTGGGAAAAAAGAAATATATTCTATAAAAATGATTCTTCTGAATCACTGGATTCGGCATTAAATAACCTGAAAAGGGTTGATATGCCGTGAAATAACAACAGCCAACAAAACTATCACCTAATTTACGACAATTCGTGTATTTTAAATCTTGAACATTCGTTAATCCTCATTCTATCCTAGGAATGTTGAATTTTTAAAAATATCTTTAAAAATTAACTTGTGGTAATTTGAATCTTGTTTCGGATATGTCAAAATAATGATAGTTGCTTGACTTCAACCTTATTATCGCTCATAGTTTTCTATCAACAGACTAAAATCTAAGCAATCAAGAATTGTAGTCATTATTCTTCAAATTGAAAATATAGTTATAATTTTTGTAATTGAAAATATAGCTATAATTTTTGTAATTGAAAATATAGTTATAATTTTTGCAATTGAAAATATAGTTATAATTTTTGTAATTGAAAATATAGTTATAATATTTGTAATTGAAAATATAGTTATAATTCTTGAAATTGAAAATATAGTTATAATTGTTGTAATTGAAAATATAGTTATAATTTTTGTAATTGAAAATATAGTTATAATTTTTGTAATTGAAAATATAGTTATAATTTTTGTAATTGACAATATAGTTATAATTCTTGAAATTGAAAATATAGGTATAATTTTTGTAATTGAAAATATAGTTATAATTTTTGAAATTGAAAATACAGTTAGAATTTTTGAAACTGAAAATATAGTTATAATTTTTGAAATTGAAAATATAGTTATAATTGTTGTAATTGAAAATCTAGTTATAATTTTTTAAATTGAAAATCTTGTTATAATTTTTTAAATTGAAAATATAGTTATAATTTTTGTAATTGAAAATATAGTTATAATTTTGGTAATTGAAAATATAGTTATAATTGTTGTAATTGAAAATATAGTTATAATTTTTGTAATTGAAAATATAGTTATAATTTTTGTAATTGAAAATATAGTTACATCTTTTGTAATTGAAAATATAGTTATAATTTTTGTAATTGAACATATAGTTATAATTCGTGTAATTAAAAATATAGTTATAATTGTTGTAATTGAAAATATAGTTATACTTTTTGAAATTGAAAATATAGTTATAATTTTTGTTATTGAAAATAAAGTTATAATTCTTGAAATTGAAAATATACTTATAATTCTTGTAATTGAAAATATAGTTATAATTTTTATGATTAGAAAATTTAGTTATAATTTTTGTAATTGAAAATATAGTTATAATTTTTGAAATTAAAAATATCGTTATAATTGTTGTAATTGAAAATATGATTATAATTTTTGAAATTGAAAATCTTGTAAAAATTTTTGAAATTGAAAATATAGTTATAATTTTTGTAATTGAAAATATAGTTATAATTTTTATAATTGAAAATATAGTTATAATTGTTGTAATTGAAAATATAGTTATAATTTTTGAAATTGAAAATACAGTTATAATTTTTGTAATTGAAAATATAGTTATAATTGTAGTAATTGAAAATATAGTTATAATTCTTATAATTGAAAATATAGTTATAATTGTTGTAATTGAAAATATAGGTATAATTCTTGTAATTGAAAATACAGTTATAATTTTTGAAATTGAAAATATAGTTATATTTCTTGTAATTGAAAATAAAGTTATAATTCTTATAATTGAAAATATAGTTATATTTCTTGGAATTGAAAATATTGTTATAATTCTTGAAATTTAAAATATAGCTATAATTTTTATAATTGAAAATATAGTTATAATTCTTGAAATTGAAATATAGTTATAATTCTTGTAATTGAAAATACAGTTATAATTCTTGGAATTGAAAATATAGTTATAATTCTTGTAATTGAAAATATAGTTATAATTCTTGAAATTGAAAATATAGTTATAATTCTTATAATTGAAAATATAGTTATAATTCTTGTAATTGAAAATATAGGTATAATTCTTGTAATTGAAAATATAGTTATAATTTTTGAAATTAAAAATATAGTTATAATTTTTGTAATTGAAAATATAGTTATAATTTTTGTAATTGAAAATATAGTTAAAATTCTTATAATTGAAAATATAGTTATAATTCTTGTAATTTAAAATATAGTTATAAATCTGGTAAATTGAAAATATAGTTATAATTTTTGAAATTGAAAATATAGTTATAATTCTTGTAATTGAATATATAGTTATATTTCTTGTAATTAAAAATATAGTTATGATTCTTGTAATTAAAAATATAGTTATATTTCTTGTAATTTAAAATATAGTTATAATTCTTATAATTTGAAATATAGTTAAATTTATTGTAATTGAAAATATTGTTATAATTCTTGAAATTTAAAATATAGTTATAATTCTTATAATTGAAAATATAGTTATAATTCTTGTAATTGAAAATATAGGTATAATTCTTGTAATTCAAAATACAATTATAATTTTTGAAATTGAAAATATAGTTATAATTCTTGTAATTGAAAATATAGTTATAATTCTTATAATTGAAAATATAGTTATATTTCTTGTAATTGAAAATATAGTTATAATTGTTGTAATTTAAAATATAGCTATAATTCTTATAATTGAAAATATAGTTATAATTCTTGAAATTGAAATATAGTTATAATTCTTGTAATTGAAAATACAGTTATAATTCTTGGAATTGAAAATATAGTTATAATTCTTGTAATTGAAAATATAGTTATAATTTTTGAAATTGAAAATATAGTTATAATTCTTGTAATTGAAAATATAGTTATAATTCTTGTAATTGAAAATATAGGTATAATTCTTGTAATTGAAAATACAGTTATAATTTTTGAAATTGAAAATATATTTATAATTCTTGTAATTTAAAATATAGTTATTATTCTTGTAATTGAAAATATAGTTATATTTCTTGTAATTGAAAATGTAGTTATGATTCTTGTAATTGAAAATATAGGTATAATTCTTGTAATTGAAAATACAGTTATAATTCTTTGTAAAAAAATTGAAAATATTGTTATAATTCTTGTAATTGAATATATAGTTATAATTCTTGTAATTGAAAATATAGTTATAATTCTTGTAATTGAATATATAGTTATAATTCTTGTAATTGAAAATATAGTTATAATTCTTGAAATTGAAAATATAGTTATAATTTTTGAAATTGAAAATATAGTTATAATTCTTGTAATTGAAGATATAGTTATAATTCTTGAAATTGAAAATATAGTTATAATTCTTGTAATTGAAAATATAGTTATAATTTTTGTAATGTAAAATATAATTATCCCAAATAAACAAAAAGATGAAAAATAGTAAGAAAGGTTTTCCAGGCAAAGAATCAATTCAGCCAATAATCATAAAACCTGGTAGTCTTTTCATGTGAAATCGGGAACCTGCCCCTTAAAAATTCGTATAGATTGAGTATATAACGAGATTTTGAGTTCGTTTTTATTGTCCAAATCTTTGTGTTCATACCTTTTCATATGCCACGAATATTTCAGACTCGGTCAAATCTCTTGAGTAATTTTTAGGGCAGTGCCTCTTATTCATAAATGTTCAATGACTGGTTTGAATATCGACGGATTAAGATGTAATAAACAAAGTTGGGTTTGGTGAGGTAGAAGACATAACTGCAGATTTTCGGACAAGTAATCGATACAACGGGTTCAATAATAAAGTATGCCAACAATAGCATGTTATTCAATGAAGCCAAATGAAGAATCTGTTTTTATCAATCACTACGATTTTCAACTATGTATTTGCCCAATATGGCTCAGTCGTTAATCATGATTTTAAAAGCAGCATATTATTTTAAACTTCTTTGCCTTTTGTCCAAGTTTGTGGATTCTGATGTCAGATATATTTGAAAAAATATAAATTTATAACACATCGTTGTTGAGTTGTAAACAAAAATATTTATAGTCTCAAAGAAAAAAACTTGCAGCAAGAAATTCACATTATTAGCACGATCCCTAAAGCGTGACGTGCTCTGTCCATTGCCAAACATCCGATGCACTCTCCTCCACGATTTGAACCTCTTATCGCTACCACTCCTATAATATGTTCCAATAATCTGTGAATATCATTTGACATCATACAAGTCCTATATCCTTTGTGCTATTCAGCTAGACTTAACTAGCCCTTGACTAAAATAGCCACGTCCAGATTTAACTAGCCCCCACTACACGATCAGACTCAACTAGCCCCCACTACGCGATCAAACTTAGCTAACTGTCACAAAGACGTCACTCAAGTAGACTGATACACATCGTCAGACTAAACAAGCCTTCACTATACGCTTAAAGTTAACTAGTCCTAGTACATAACTTACTTAACTAACCTTGAGACATGACTAGGTTATACTTTAATTCGATACTGCTAACCACTATTAGGCCTTCATAAACGCTTTTAAACGTAAACGAATAGGTCCTACTTTATGACTAGACACACCTAGCACTTGATATACTCGTTGAGATTCAAACACAAAACGAAAATACAAAATCCAGATAAAAGCATAATTATTTTCTCAAAAAAAAAAAAACAAATAGAAAAAAGTTTGCATTTCTCAACAAGTTTGATCTCGAAACGTAAGTTACTCTGCTTAATAATCTGACGTTGTTGACGACAAAGACGACAAAGACGACGACGACAAAGACGACAAAGACGACGATGACTATTTTCAAAACGTCCGACTCTAACACGACGTCGGCAGTTTTTTTTTAAAGTCGGAAGTGTATAAACCATTCTCCAGAACACGCTGCCATCAATAGCAAAAAGGTTTACTCTGGAATTGTTATTTTAAACTACCCATCAAGACCCAATTTTGCAAGTTTCTCAATGTCGGTATGACGATTTGAATGTTTGCAAAGTCGGGACAGTTGATATCAGCATAGTTATCAAAGGGGGTTATCAGTTTTTCAGTAGATACACAGACGTGAGAAACAAATCGAGCTCTTGATTTTTAGGATCGAAGCGTCAGAAAATACTGTTAAAAATGCAGTGAGAATAGAGTTGATTACGTGAGAATGTAAATTATGAAGCACAAAATGTCGGTCCTTAAA
This sequence comes from Euprymna scolopes, assembly GCF_053919585.1. Classification (NCBI taxonomy): domain Eukaryota; kingdom Metazoa; phylum Mollusca; class Cephalopoda; order Sepiida; family Sepiolidae; genus Euprymna; species Euprymna scolopes. Next base: position 4,262,474 of record NC_136487.1, on the reverse strand, counting down.
TCGCACCTTTCTCGTCGTCGTGGAACGAACAACATATATATATATATATATATATATATATATATATATATATATATATATATATATATATATTGATATGCACTAATGGGCACGTCTAAAAGTCTATGAAACTGAGTTTATATAAACTGTAAACATAAAATTAATTTTGATATTTGATGACACATTCAACGATTTTTGGAGCAAATATGAAAAAAAAGGTCAAAGTGTTTCTGATTAAAATATCAGCGTATCGGAGAACGTCGGTGAAATTTGTTGTGATTAGAAGACTGAAACAAGTGTGATCTGGTATATAAAAAAAGATTACCAATTAATAGTATTTTGTTAAATAAAATAGTTTAGAACAGTTTATGGCGATTGAGTGCAGATTTTCAATATAACATATTTTAAGATGAAAAATTTTATACATAAATTATGACCTATGCGTTGATTTGTATAGCTAAACACACACACACACATATACACACACACATATATATATATATATATATATATATATATATGCTAAACTACGCGTGATTCGTTGGTCAGTGTAGGTTGTTATTGAATACTCAGTGTATTAATTATGATATATATATATATATTTATTTATAAGACACATGTATTCTTTTATTAATACCAATTCGTATATGTATATATATATATATATATATATATATATATATATATATATATATATATATATATTATATTATATTATAGTATGGTAAATATATAGGGATATATATATGTGTGTGGATATATTTTCTACGGTATATTGTGTATGTATATATAGAGATGATATCTAATAATGTATGTATAAATACATATCGTTAGTTATTATTTAATCACTGAAAGATGCATTAAATTCGCACACATAATATTGTATTCATATGTTTAAGCAGTACGTCTTACAGGTTTTTCTTTGAATAGCAGAGCTTCATCAAACAACCCCTTGAGAAGACACATATTCCTCGAAAATTACAGTTTCTGAGAAAAAAATTGTTTGGAATATAAAGGATATGATGAAGGAACAATGTTGATAAAAGAAGATGGAAATCTTTTAAGGTCCACGAAATACTTGTATTCATTGTAGTGTTTGTATTCGCTCTTCCGATTATTTTACAGCCCTATATTTGATTTTTCACATTTCAACTATATTTCTACATTTTCGTATGAGGTTCAAATTTAAAGCAGAATGTTAAGCACAAACTCTAGTAAATTCTATTAACAAAATATGAATATTAGAACAATCACCTAAACTTTAACCATCTTTATTATCCCATGAAAAGTTCTTAACATAATTTACGAAAACGAATTATCCACATAACATCCCCAACTGTCAAAATATACATTTTCCTCGAGTAAATACATTTTCACATGTACATGATGCAGTCCTTTAGATCCTCATCGGTTAACGTTATTAAATACTATATGTACCTGGCGTTGCCATGTATTGAACGTAACGTTAAATTAATCTTTTTAAAATATAAGTAAAAAAAAAAAAGGAACAACTTGGGACATGTGCATGCGAGCATTATGTTTTTGTCTAAACAGTTATCTCTTCGTATTTAAAAAATACTCAAGCTGAGATCAAAACTAGAACCTTAAGGCAATCAGTCAAGTACGATAACGATAGAACAGCTTGCCACGTACTTTAAAAAGTGTTTTAAAACCACATGAAACAATTGACAGATAAAAGTCCAATGATCCACAAGCAACAATTTTTCCCTTTTCCCCCTTAATCCCTTTTTTCAGATCAATATATATATGTATACATTAAAGCGGGGACATTATGAAGGGGGATGAGTAGAAAGATGTTTGTTCACATTACATTTGAACTTCTGCATATCAGTACAGTTGGGAAAGCAGAATCCCGGAAGGGAGTTCCAAAGACCTGCAGTTCTGGGGAAGAAACTATTGGAGTAAAATACTTTCTTGCACCTAGGGATCTCTACTGTAAAGGGGTGAGACTTAGAAGCTTGTCGGGTTTGTCGGGGGTAGTTACGTCGGGGAGGTACAAGTGTTTTCAATTCGTCAAAGCATTCACCATTAAAGTATTTGTAGAACAGGCAGAGGGATGCAACATCTCGTCGATGGGGCAAAGGCTGAAGCCTAGATGACAATTTAGGACCTATCAGGCTGGCGACTCTCTTTTGAACCCTGTCCAGAGACAAGAAGCAGATGCACCAGCCCAGATGTGACAACAGTACTCCATACATAGGCGAATGGTTGCCTTATAGAGGTACAGGATACTTTCAGGCGTTAGTAGTGTTCTAGCACGGTAGAGGGAGCCAAACTTCTTTGTAGCAGCCTTGGCAATGCTCTCAATGTATCTATTCCAGTTCATATTCTCTGTAAACGTTAGACCGAGGAGTTTAAAAGAAGTACTTTCAGGCAATGTGTTTTTGGCCATTGCTATTGGTGGTAGAGAAGGTTTCTTGTAGTTATTGAAGGAAACAAGCTTAGTTTTAGCAGCATTGAATATGACAATCCATTTTTGCCCCCATTCCACTACAGATTGGAGGTCATCCTCTAGTGTTTCTACCATTTCCTTGGATACGTGTTCATTTGTTTTCCCCTCATATCTGTTATAGAGAGTGGTGTCATCGGCAAATATACCAATCTCCGAAACAATTTTTATCAGAGAGGTAATTTATGAATATCAGGAATAATAGAGGTCCAAGGATAGACCCCTGACGTACTCCCGCATTTATGTCATATTGTATAGATGTACGACCGTCGAGGACAACTTGGATTTTTCTCGTACTTAAGAAGGATTTAATTACAATATGTATTTTTCCAGTGATTCCATATGATCTAATTTTCCTTAGAAGACTGTCGTGCCATACCCTGTCAAAAGCCTTAGATATATCGAGGGCCACCGCTCTACCCTCCCCTGTTTTATCCAATGAATGGTATATACGTTCAGAGACTACAGTTAAGATATCTGCTGTTGAACGGGCTCGCCTGAATCCATATTGTTTGCCAGTCAGGAGTTTAGCAGCTGTTAGGTGCTGGACTAGGGCTTGATTAACTAAGGACTCAAATATTTTGGCGAAAAGCGGGAGGAGGCTAATGGGGCGATAATTTAGTGGGTCAGTTCTTTCACCAGAATTCTTGAAGACTGGTACCACAGAGGCGGTTTTCCAGCAGTTGATCAAGCAAGGCTCGTTGAGGCATTTATTGTAAAATTTGGAGAGAACTGGGGCAACCTCGGCAGAGCATGTTTTTAATAGCACAGCCGGGATAGATAGAAGCGAACACAGCTTCTTTGCAGCAGCCTTTTTTTAATTTTCAGTTGGGGTGTTGTTTGTCCTAGATGTCTTTTAGGCGTCTTTTAATTGTTTTATAAACTTTTAATTGACATTTGCTAAGAAGTGTAATGTTAAAATGCATTTCTAATAAACATTTTCAATTCTTGTTAAATTCTAAAGGTCACGGAACAATCGTTTATATTAGGTTCAAATTATAGAAATTAGACTTAAACCACAATTTATTAATAACTAGCCTTTGAGGGTGTGTTAAGAAAAAAGTGGCAGTAAGCAGACAGACTCGAACCTTTACCGCGAAGGAGGAAACAAGTGAGAAAAAAACGTGACGTCTTCGCATTCGCGCTCATCGCCAAGCCTGAAGTGAGGTAGGTTTAAATTAAGCCTAGAAAATCGAAAAGAAAGAACGAGCTTCAAAAATATGTTAAAAAACGATTCCTCCCTGTAGAAAAGTGCCCACTTGAGGGTGACGGAATTAATGTTTTTGGCCAATTTTTCGATATTTGTCATCCGAAGGTTCGACTTCAAAGGGATGCAAATCTTGTGAAAATCCGTCACTTCTGTCGAAAGTTTTAGGCAGACATACAAGCATACATACATACATACATACATACATACATACATACATACATACATACAGTTAAACATATTTTTCCCCATTATATTATAGAATACGCGAAAATGCATTAAAAATTTCATAGAAATTTCTATTATTAACATTTATATTTCTATAAAGATACTGGATTAGAACAAAAGTGACCATAAGAAGGTTGCTAACATTCTACATTAAAATGATTTCGTGCAAGAACACCCAGCCTGTCATTCAGTGTCGCTAATCATATGGCTAACTGCTTTTATTGCAGGTATATATTTGCGTAATTATATTGCGTGCTTAAATCGGGCATTTAAAATTGTATTTCATATGCATATCAAAAATATAATTAAATGTATGATTATAACACGTGTGCTGCTACATTAAATCATACACGCGAATATTTTTATTACATTCTATCTAAATTTGAATGCCTGGATAAAATTTTAAAAAAAAACTTGCCTTGAACCTTGAACTTCAATCACAGAAATGAATCAATTCTCTAGATCGATTATTTATTTATATCATAGGATCGATCGACTGATTATTTTTACGCGATTTTTCATGTGAAGGAATTTGGCACCTGATCAACACCCACATTAAACATAATTCAATCAAACGCATTTCGAATACATTCATTATGGCGTACGATTAAGTAGTGCAATGCTAGTGCATGACAAGTCTATTTTAACTTTTCTCAATATATGAATTCTCTTATCGATAATATGTGATTTTCAGATACAAAATATACCATGGAATAATTACCGTTTAAATCTATTTCTTTGAAAGTTTTCTTCTTGTACAAGCTTACTAAACGCTCATCAAGTAAAACCATAATATCAAGTTTCCTATCTGAGTTTTAATCGTAAGTCTTTGCTTTAATCCCAAATAATATGGAAGTAATGTTAATGCTAACGAACATAATGAACAATGAACTAGACTACATATGCGTATACATGTTGCAATAAATATTCGATGTTAAAGAATACTATGATGATGTGTAAAGAAAATACATGCTTGAATATGGAGCATCTGCTTCGTTTACATTTGTGGTTGAAAGTTAAGGTGTGTGATAATAAAGCGTTGTTGGTGGCATCTAATTTAATGGTCAGTTTGTGTTCAATACTTTTTAGACTGCACTGAATTTTTATAAAATAAATTGGAATTTAACATAAGGTGCATGTGACGTGACCGTTACACTTTAATCGTGTCGTTACATTTCAACCATTCGGACCGGCACGTTGTCTGTTACTGCTTCAGAAACAAACAAAGACGGAAAGACATAAATATATGACTCAGCATGTTTCAGATGAATACAAAAATCATTTATTCCAGTAATTTCCGACAATGCACTTCGATGTGTTTCAAAATATCACTCACGCTTCGAACGAGTCTGTCAGGACACTCGTTCAATCAGGTGTCTTTGTCGTCGCTTGCCTTTTCTCTCGCGCCGCACAACAGTTATAAGACGTCTGGTTGTATCTTTTTCTCGGCCATGTGCTGTCTTTTTTCCCCCTTTTTTCTCCCTCCTCCCCTGACTTCAGTGCATGCACATTTGCTTAATTTGCATATATGCTAGGACGGCTACTGTTGCTTATATTTTCGCTAGTCAGTTATCTTACGGCTTCTGCTGATCTTCTCAACGCACGCCATACTATGCAGTAATAATTACATTTCACTTTCAAAATCCTGTAAAAATTATATCTTTGTAAAATTCACCAAACTAAAAATAATTTCTATGATATTTCATTGAAAATAATTTATAAACAATCAATTATTTTATTGAATCATGTTTGTAAATATTTGCAGGGAATTAATGAGAAAAAAAACAATAGCATGGCAATAAACAAACAAAACTAAAAAAGGAATAGACCCCAGTGTAATATAATGTAGATAAACTAGTTTTATATATTTTATTTCTAAAGCTAGGATTATACGCACAGTCAATAAGTAAAAGAAAAAAACATAACAAGTACAAAAGAACCAGTTTTATTTTTCTTCGTATTTAAAAATGACATGTTCTTAAAACATAGTTTCTTTATATTCTTTCCTATTTAGTCTATATTTAAAAGAGATAGATAACATTCTCCAAAATAATTGAAACGACTAAAAAACGGATAAAGATTTACCATGACATATTTGACAGTGTTCGTTTTTTAAGATAAAATATGTCAATATTTTATGCAGACTTGCTTTAGAATGACACGTTTTTTGTATGTTTCTACATAAACTCTTAGAAACATCTACAGACATTATGTCTCTATTGTGCGTTCTTTACTTTTTGTTATCTTTTAGGAAAGATGTCTACGAGTGTATATTTGCTTTTCAAAACTATTAAAAAATCAGATTGACTGATCTGTAGAACTGATTCAGAAATATCTGGTTATGCATATGATCAAAAAGTTTATACTCCCCATTTCAATATGATTTGTTTCACCATCAAATATGACACAATAGAAAACACGAAAACTACTTAGACCACATCCTGTATCTCTACAAAACCACCATTCACCTATACATTAAGTATGCCCTTCATATACCATCATCAGGCTCTATCTTTCTATATTGTTTACAAAAAAGAGTATCCATACTAATAAGTCCTGCACTACCAATAAAGCCGCGGCTCATGTTCCACCGATGAAATCTATTCTTCATCCTGGTTTACGAGTATTTAACGAGATGTGCGATGACGAACTTGCGGCTTTTTCACATAAATCACCTTAACTAACCCTACAAGTAGCAAATTCCTACCCCTTCATAGTAAACGTGCTAGATGCGTGAAACTTGAACCGCTAAACCTTGAACTTCCCTACCTCTTGTCACCTTTCCTTTACTAGTTAAATAAAATGTGACCATATGTGATTAAAAAAAGGTTTTATCAATTTATCAAACAGTTTAACAGCTTATTATGCATTTTTAAGGTAATTGATTCAATGCAGCATTCGTATTATTCATATGAAACATATAATAATTAAATAAAATGTGACCATATGTGAATAAAAAATGACATATGTTGATTAAAGTCAAATAATCTCATTCACTCCGTTTCGAGGTGAGTTTTATTTTCTAAACTTATATATCGCACGATGCATAAATGTACGTTGACTTGTTGTAAGCAACTTAAATCCAGTAAATCGCTGGTTATCACATGTTTTACTATTGAGTTTAAACGTTGTATAAGGAGTTAAAATGTTAAAAATATCATCAGAGGAAATGAAATACAATTAGCAAAATGTTCAACTATGAATAAACAAGTATGTTGCTTTTGAGCACATGTATTGAAAATGTTATTTGAATGGTTAATAAGAGTAAAAAAAAAAGGATTTCATAAAACCTGACTTGTTCCCAGTTGCATTTCTTTTCCTCTGATGATATGAACCATTATTGAAAATCCATGGATTAAGGAAATAAACAATTTTCTCTATATATTCCTTGTTTCAAACAATAAATTCTTAACTTAAATATATGTGTATACATTTTAATTTACAGAATTTAACTTATATATTGCTCTATTTTTAAATATTGAACTTTATCTTTTTGGCTAGGATCGTCCTGAAAGTATTACCTCAATGTAATATTTGGCAGGATAATTCACTTGAGCTCTATTTTTGAATTATATATATATATATATATATATATATATATATATATATATATATATATAAGTTATAAAATGTATATGGCGATTAAGCTACACACATATTTCCCTATTTTCAACCTAAACAAGGCACAGTGCCACTTTGAAGTAGGGTGCTACTATCGGGGACATAAGTTGCAGGGATATTATGAAAGGAGATGAGCAGCAAAATGTCTGTTCACATTAAAAGTGAACTTCTGCATTTCAGTACAGTCGAGAAAGTAGAGTCGCTTAAGTAAGTTCTAAAGTCCATCAGTTCTGAGGAAGAAACTATTAAAGTAGAAGGTTTTCTTACACCTAAGAATTCCTAATGTGTAGGGTGAGATTTGGCTGCTTGTAGGGTTTGTCCGGGGTATTTACATCAATAAGTATAAGTGATTGTAGTTCGTCAGATGTATATATATATATATATATATATATATATATATATGTCTATATGTATGCATATATATATATATTCAACGGAGATTCTTTGCTTTATGATTCCTTTTTTTAATTTTTCGCTTTTCCATATAATCGTTTTTGTATAAAAATTAAATATATTAATAAAAGTTCCATAGTTGTTGCTTCACTCCTAATCTGGAATGGAACACATGCATCAAATCCGTTGCCGGGGTTGCTGGAAATATGGTTAGTGTATTCTAATGCTTCAGTAGATCACTCACTGCTGATGCAATTATCTAACTGTATAAGAGCCAAGTACGTTCTAGGATGGAGTACTGTTGCCACATCTGGGCAGGAACTGCTCAGAATAATCCTGCCTTGTCTTCGAAAGAGACTTTATAATCTAGTAGGCGATACCCTTTTCTCTTCTCTACAGCCTATTTCCAGAGAATGGACGCTACGAGCGCTATATCGCTATTTACATTACAAGTGTTCGACTGAGCTTCAATTTATGGTCTCCCCTTTTCAATCCTTCACAAAAAACACTTGTTTAGCCAAAATAGATATCAACAAATTCCCCTACTCTCTATTGTCGCCTAAACCTAAACATGGATTCCATGAACAAAGCATTTTTCCTAGAACTGCTCCACTGTGCAACTCTGTTCTGCTCGTCTGGTTTTCCGTCTGACTACAATATCATTATCTTCAAGTCCAACGTAAACAAGTTCTTATTCAACTGTATCTGAAAATAATCTAGTTATATCAAATTACTTTTACAAACGATTATCACACAAGTGTCCCAATGACTACAATACAAACATTAACTCTTATTTTCGAATGTCGTCCGGGCCTTGATATGTGGTAATCCCTTTGTAAACAATTGCCAGACTTAAGGTTTTGATTTCATGGAATCCACATCATTTGTTTGGAAATCTTTATATTCTATCAATGAAATGCATTTTAATTGCTAAAATAGTTTATATTCGCTGATATTTCAAAACGAGGAAAAGTCTACAAATTATTTGCTACTAATTACTATCACATGTTTTTATTTTTCAATCTTAACATAGAAACAAACGAACAAAATCGATTCAAATAAAACACAAAATGCATTTGTGTTTATGTTTTAATTACTAAATTTTCTGCATCCTCACGTTTATCATATCACTCCCTATGCTAATATGCGATACTAATAAAACACTAGATTTAAATACCCCCCAGAACGCTCATATAGAGAAGTTCAAATTATTTAATCTGCTGTGTTCTATCCCTATGATAGGAATCTAAGTGGTCCATTCAAATTATATTGACCTAATACGGTAAAAAAATAGTGGTTTCATTTCTCTTAATACCTTTTTTTACACGAAGCACAAGATTAAAATTTCACGCGTGTGTGTGTGTTAGGACGATTAATACTAATAAATAATGGATAATATTAATAAATAAAGAATACTATTTATTGATTTGATACAACCAGTAAGATTGAAATTTACAGACAACGCCGCTAAAATGATATATTTTCATTTGTAAACATATGTACACATATTCTATTGGCTCATCTACTACAAAACAAAAACAGCTTTAGAGTTATACATTATTAGAGATTTTCAAAAACAAGCTGAATGTTACCTGCACGTTATTCACTACTCTATGAATTACATTGGAAATCCTTATCAGATTCCCGAGTTCGACAGAAAGATTCCCCAGTCTGATAAAAAATCCCGAATTCGACAAGAAAAACCTTAAGAAGGGTGGACATTACATCGACCGAAACGTTGTGAAAACAACAGCCAAGATGAGGACAAAATACGAACAATAATAACCACAAAAATTTCAAAATGAGGAATTATAATCCGCAAAATTATTACATGTTGTAATTGATAAAAATCGTGTTCAGCATAAAATTCACGATAAATGGAAATTTACAAGAAACTAAAACGTCTTCAAATGTGGCCATGATTGATCGCTACATTCTTCGTGTTTGTGAGGCATTTATTAAAAGAAACTGATTATATCAGACATGTAAATAAGAGGCCTGTGTTAATTTCATAAAATGTCAAAACAAATAAATATCATGATATGTTTGCAAGTAGGACTTCCTTCCAGTATAAAATAGTATGGCGTTTCAATTAGAAGTGCTTCAGATACAGGCGTTTTCTCCATGTTTTATCGTCTAAAAAATCTAAAAAAACAAAAAAACGGCACTGTTTTATTAGATATTTTGCTTTATTGCGTGTTTATTTCATCGAATTTCATAGCATTTCAGCCTGGCGTTCCCCAGGTGTTTGGATGTGTGTGTTGTGCAAAAAAAATCAAGTTGTAGTAGGAAAGCATGCTCGAACCCGTACCGCGAAGGAATAAAAGAACGGGGGAAAACCTGACCACCGCCAAGCCGGAAGTGACGTACATTTTAATTAAGGCTAGACAATCGAAACCAGACGATGCCTTTCAAAAATATCTGTGGAAAAGTGTCCAGTTTAAGGTGAAAAAATTAAAGTTTTTAGTCAATTTTTCGATATTTGTCGTCTGAAAGGTCGGACTTCAAAACGATACTGATCTTGTAAAAATCCGTCGCCGCTGTCGAAAGTGTTAGGTAGACATGCAAACATACATACATACATTTATATATTGGTAACTAAAAATGTTCGACCCAAACCGATTAAAAGGCTTGCCCTATTACCGAATATATCCATTTACATGGTCATCTTGATGTATCCGTTTACATGGTCATCTTCAAATCATGCTTTTTTGTACCTCAGCTTTATAAAATAAAATGCATTTTTTATTTATATATGAAACTAAATATAATAAATAAGTCTATCTTCGAAATACAACAAAAATAGTAATAATTATCACTACTTTTTTTACTCTTTTTACATCCTAAATATCGCATATTGTTACTTTGAACGTAAGTGTCTACTATATAGAATCGTGTCTATCAAGGTGCGTTGAGATATATAGTAGCGATATATCTGCCCACGTCATATTTGAAATTTGCAGGTTAGTTCAGTAAGGAAAGCGAGAAACTGGGAAGTAATTCCAGATACTAGCAGTTTGAGGGAACTCAACATTTGGATTAGACAGGAATTTGTACATCCATGCGGGCACAAGTGTCATGAGTTCATCAGTGCATATTCCATTAAAATACTTGAAAACAGTCGACGGGGACAAGAATCTAACAGAAGGTAGTGGTTGACAATCAGTGTGAGAATTATTGAATTTGAGACTCTTTTGGGGTTCCTGTTTAGGAGTGGTTGACTAGTGGTAGATGCAGCAGCCCAATGCCCCATGTGTGGTCAAAGTGTTGCTTTATAAAGATAAGGGATACTATTTAGTGTTATTCTCGAGAATTTTAATTTTTCATACATTTGAAAGACAATTTCATTTCAATGTAGAACGCAGTATAGTGTTTTAGGATAACAATTAATGTAATCGATAAAGCAATTGTTAATCCCACATTTCGTTGAGGTTATACTATCATATCTCAAAGAATCTAACGGAAAAAAACTGTAGAGATTTACGAACAATTCCTTCGCGTGAATTATTATCTACCTGAAATTAAGGGATTCAACCAGTAGTATTCATGAACAATGTATCTCACTACATTTTGTGTACAATTTTTAAAAAAATGTTCATGAATTACTTTGGAAAATAAACTGGAATAATAGTCTTACGAAATAATGGATTAATAAAATGGCTGAATAATCAACAAGAAAAATTATTACATCTTTCCGATTCAGAATGAAATTGTTATCGCTGTTTTCTTAAAACAAATTATTATGAATGTATTTATTAGCGTTAGAAATCAATTCTTATAAAAGCAATTATAAATCATTGAACTTAAAAGTTTATATAATTTTGCAGCATATATAATAGTAAAATGGGACGCCTTCTTTAAGTTTTGTCAGAAATTGTTCGTCAGGAAATTGATTCGCACAACAAATTATCCAAATCTAATAAAAAATCAATTATTTTCATAATCATATTATTATACTAAATTACATAACATGCTGATTATTCAAAATCAATTGCCTTCAAACCCGCATTTTAGTCCCAATAATACTTTTATAAAAAAACTGATTATTAATTACTGATGAGTTCAGGGTCAAGACTTGATGATGACACGTAAAAAGCGGATGTAAAACAAACAAGAGTGTTGAGGAATAAAATTCATTGAATCGTTAAAACACACTTCATTGTGTCCAGGTCATACAGTTTCATGTAATATCTCAAATAATCCAATGGGGGAAACTAAAGAGATTTACACACAATTCCATTAAAGAAATTGCTGAATAATAAAAACAAGGCCAACTTTACTTCTGTCCGATTTAAAGTATGAACTAACGATCGTTGTTTTATTATCAGGAATTATGATGAATTTATTTTTAAACGTTAAAAACTAATTAATAATTATTTATCAAAAACCATGTATAAATTATTGCTATATTGATTTTAGAAAACTGATTCATATAATAGATTATCAAATTCTAATTAAAAAAAGTAAAGTATTTTCATAATTGCTTTATTGTACTATATTACCGTATTGTGAAAAAAAGGGTTCATTGCATTGAACCAATGATCAAAATGTAGTATCTGTTCTGATGCAGCACTTCACTCTGTTTATTTCACTATTTAATTCTCGGTTAGTAGAGCAGAAATTCTTCATGGCAGATGCATTTTTTTATTTTTGTTAGTAACGACAGTACCCCTAATGGGGGAGCTGATTTCTCCATACATTAAAAACCGACCTTGTGTCTAACTCTGCCCTCGTGGGAAGGCAAGTAACAAAAAATGCTTTATTTTCCTTATTTTTGAAATAAATAAAATACTGAATATTCAAAATTAATTGACCTCAAAACCGAATTTTAATCTCAATAATATTCTTAGAAAGAACTGATTATTAATTACTGATGAGTTCCGGGTCAAGACTTGATGATGACACGTGAAAAACTGATAATATTTATTATTTGTTTCAGATGAGGATTGATCATTTTTATCATTTGAAATATCTCGTTTAATGTTCTCCTTTTTAGTGTAAAATTTAAAACCGGCCGATGTAACCTTTCGTAACTGTACCTAATCTTTCTGTGTAACTCGGGATTTTTTAATAGAATTTTGAACTTAACTCTTTATATACTTCATGGTGGTAGCATAATCATGTTCTGTTAGCCATCATATTATGTTTCCGGAATTCGCTATTGTATTTTTAGTAAGAGCGCCGTTTAGAAAATAATGTCAGCTAGGACATTATCCGTTGCGTAACGCATCATTTTGCCACTGTTTTTTTTGTTTGATGATATGTGTTTTTACAACAACGACAAAACAGTCGTAATTAATTGAATTACAAATTAGAAGGAAGAAGAAACTAGAAAAATTACACGCCAAATGAAAATGTTAAAAGTAATATAAGGAGAATAAAAATGCCTTATAGATGCAGTTTCCACGACACAGAATCTCTGGCTTTTCTTGTTTTGTTCCGCAGTCCTCATCTAAAACGAATGAATGGTGTTTTTGAAAAAGGGGAAAGAAAAAGGTGTGTATTGAGTCGATAGTTTTGTGCGAGCAGTAGCTTGGAAGGACAAAATCTTCTTTCTATTTTATTCTAATCTATTCTTGTCACCATGTCATTAAAGAGGGCGCAAGAAGTAAACGTTTATTCCTGAACTGACGTCATTCGTTTGATAATCAAGAACCGAAACATTTGATTAACTCCCAAAAAAGCCGTTCTATTAGCTGATATAAAATATCGAGTCTTCTTGTGGGCCCACTCACAACTTCTTACGTAGACCCTCACTTCAAGGTTTCCTTCTCTTGCGTAAGGGTCATGTTTCAAGAATCTAGTGATTGAAATTCAATTACGAGACCAACATATCCTGTCTTTCTTGTGTGAAATCGGCATTAACTCAACTGTTTTATAAACCGATTTCACTATCAAATGTCATTCTAACTTAAAATTCCCACCCGACCCTCAGGACGGTCATATACATGAATTATGTGAGTAAGTTAGGGATAACTCTCACTGTGGTAGGGACATCAACAATGTAACCCTTCACATGCAATGTGATTCAAGCTGCACTTACTCAAAGCACAGCGTTTATATTTGCCGTCTATCATTTCCAAAATGATTAAGTAATAATCTTTGAGAATCTCGCTAATATCTGCACAACTTTTACGTTTGTGGAGATTTGCATGTTCACAGTTTTGAATGACTTGTTCTATTAAGCAAAACATATGACGAAAAGAGATTTTGTCACGATTTCTATTGATTATTTCTTACTTAACACAGATTGACAACGAACTACCTCATGTACTTGTTGCTGACGAGCAATTTGCAAAGCATTCTAGATATTTTACTAAAAGTATTCCCTGAACTGCACTCCACCTCAGTTATGCCTTTGCTATGATCTTCTGATCATTCAATTGTCTCAATAAATGATAAACGTAAAAATACTCAAAATATTCCTCTCAATCGAACTTTATATCGATAATCGATGGCAGACTATTTTTTGAAAGTTTATATCTGAACTACTCATACGCCCAATTTTAAAAAAAATTAGTTAACCATTTGCATAGTCAACAACATACTTTCCAAAACAAATTATAGCAGAAGCCATAAACCCGTCATGGTACTCCCTGAATTTGTTACCGGCATTGCGCATAGAACCTACTAATTCAGTTATTTTAATAGTAATATATGGTTCGAAAATAAGTGGCCTTTAGAACCACCAGCAATCACTGCAAAAGGATTACAGAAAACACGAGGGCTTCATATGCTCAGTTCATTAAGTATTGAGTGGAAAAAAGGCTTGTTTCCATGAGTTTTGGTGAACAACAAACAAGTTCCTGAACAGGTACACGTTCTCTATTCCGATCATAATAAGCGGACCTCAGGTAATTTCGGCAGCATCAAACAACGTTATATTTTTTTGTTTTTGCTCAGAACTTTGCATCAAACAAAAGAGTATGCACTCACGGCAACTTAAGTCTTGATTTTTTTCCCTAACCCAAAAATAACTTGAGCGACATTCACATATCAGTTTATAATGCTATCACACTCATCAAGAATTTTGCTGCCAGCACTGCAAATCCTCATGAAAATATTCCAGTCATAGTACTCATAAATTTTAATCAGAATTAAACCTCATTCTTGACAATTCTGTTCAATCGATGTCTAAATAGCAAATACACCCTAACACCTAAAAAACAATTAGCCTGTCCAGTTATTAAAAATACCGATAATCAATCTTCTGCATCTCAGTACAGACCAATCAGACTACTGTCTGTCATGAGCTGCTATAATCCATATTTAATATAGTCATTAACTATAGAAAAACAAATTCAAATATCAAATTCAAATATCAAATTCAAATATAAAATTCAAATATCAAATTTAAATATAAAATTCAAATATCAAATTCAAATATAAAATTCAAATATCAAATTCAAATATAAAATTCAAATATTTAAATATAAAATTCAAATATAAAATTCAAATATAAAATTCAAATACCAAATTCAAATATAAAATTCAAATATAAAATTCAAATATAAAATTCAAATATAAAATTCAAATATCAAATTCAAATATCAAATGCAAATATAAAATACAAATATCAAATTCCAATACCAAATTCAAATATAAAATTCAAATATCAAATTCAAATATCAAATTCAAATATCAAATTCAAATATCAAATTCAAATATCAAATGCAAATATAAAATACAAATATCAAATTCCAATACCAAATTCAAATATAAAATTCAAATATAAAATTCAAATACCAAATTCAAATATCAAATTCAAATATCAAATTCAAATATCAAATTCAAATATCAAATTCAAATATCAAATTCAAATATCAAATGCAAATATAAAATTCAAATATAAAATTCAAATACCAAATTCAAATATAAAATTCAAATATCAAATTCAAATATCAAATTCAAATATCAAATTCAAATATCAAATTCAAATATCAAATGCAAATATAAAATACAAATATCAAATTCAAATATCAAATTCAAATATAAAATTCAAATATCAAATTCAAATATCAAATTCAAATATCAAATTCAAATATCAAATTCAAATATCAAATTCAAATATCAAATTCAAATATCAAATTCAAATACCAAATTCAAATATCAAATTCAAATATAAAATTCAAATATCAAATTCAAATATCAAATGCAAATATAAAATACAAATATCAAATTCAAATATCAAATTCAAATATCAAATTCAAATACCAAATTCAAATATCAAATACAAATATCAAATTCAAATATCAAATTCAAATATCAAATTCAAATACCAAATTCAAATATCAAATTCAAATATAAAATTCAAATATCAAATTCAAATATCAAATGCAAATATAAAATACAAATATCAAATTCAAATATCAAATTAAAATACCAAATTCAAATATCAAATTCAAATATCAAATTCAAATATCAAATTCAAATACCAAATTCAAATATCAAATTCAAATATCAAATTCCAATACCAAATTCAAATATCAAACTCAAATATCAAATTCAAATATCAAATTCAAATATCAAATTCAAATACCAAATTCAAATACCAAATTGAAATACCAAATTCTAATATCAAATTCAAATATCAAATTCAAATACCAAATTCTTATGCCAAATTTAAATATCCATAAACTCGAAACATAAATTAATTCCAAATATTTTCTTTTATTAATTGTTTGTATCAAAATAAATCATTTCAATCTGCGTTTTTACCGTTCAATAATAAAAGGAAGTGAGCTCAGAAAATTAAATTGATTTTTAATTTCCTTGTGAATCTGCTAATTATATTTTTGTTATATTTATGAATTGTGAAATAGACGTCTGTGATGTTGTTGAAACTTTCGTTTTAGTGGCAGTAAAAAGCAAAACCAAATAAATTAATTTTGACATTTAGTTTTGCATGAGGCTTTTTATTGAACGACTACAACTCATAAATCATGGGAAAATACAATTTTAAGTGAACAGATGCAAAATCACAAAACAATTTGTTTAGCTCACTTTTGTTTAAAAGAAAATCAGAATGTATAATTTTAACTTAAAATAAAACAGCGACATCTATATTGTGTTTGGCAGCATTTTTTGTTGTTTCGCCAGAGAGCATATATTAAAGCACTATACGTCAGTAAAATATCGTTGGACATTTCCCAAGAAATTGCGGAAATTCTTGTACTCATTTTGATATGGAATTTACTGCACGAACCACTGGCTTCATAACATGTATGCATTTTTAAAAGATTTACAAAGACTTTCCTAGAATACGATGTCGTAAACAACAGTGCATTATGAAGCGGGGAGTTCTTTTTTTTTTGATTTACTAACTTCTCAAGAGGCATTCTGCTGGGGAGTGAATAACTACCATAATTGGTAATACGCACCTGTTTACCAATTCTGATCGAAAATGACACCGTTGCAAATATCTGTTTTTTTTATTTACGGTGTCTTTAGGAATTATTTAAATATATGACATTTTCAAAAACACTTTGCTATTTTTGCAAACTTTGTATTGGTAAATCTGTTATATATATATATATATATATATATATATATATATATATATATATATATATATATATGGGATATAAATTTCTTTTTTGTCCACTATTTCTTTCTGGTGATCATAGATCAGGCTGTTTAAAAATATCGGCTTCCAGACTTAGATTTAAATACACTAAACATCTCTGTTATTATTTTTATCTTTCCCTTTTTTTTTTCATTTTTCTTAAACTTTTTCTTCTAGGGGATGAGACATCCAACCAGATGTCTGACATTTACCCCTATTTTAGTGAGTCCAACCAAGAGATCTTTTCAGGATTCTAGCCGTCCCTTTCAGTGCAATCGTTTGTATTTCACTTGCACTTGGTTCACCGGGTATGCTTGCTATGTACTTTTTAAAGTTCCTTTTCATAAGCCCAGTTGCACCTATGATGACTGGTATAATTGAAACGTCTTTTAATTTCCAATTTCGTTTCATATCATACATACGTCCTTGATACTTTGTAATCTTTTCCCTCTCAATTCTGTTAAGCCCTGTATCATTGAGTACACTGACCTCTATTACGGTCGCTTTTTTGTTTGCTCTGTCCCAAATCACTATATCTGGTTTAACAGCTGCGTTTTCAAGATATGTAGCAGTAGGGATTATGTAGTCATAGTGAATAGTGTAGTTGTCATTCCCAACGGTTCGTTCGGGTATATGTTCCCAGGAGTTTTTACTACACTGAATGTTGAGTTTCTTACATATCTTCCAGTGAAGGTATTTGCAAACTCCGTTATGGCGATCTGTATAATAACCGTCTCCAAGTAGGACTTTGCAACCAGAAATCAGGTGGCCCACACTCTCAACCTCAGTGCTACAGAACCTGCATTTATTATTGTTGCTTAGACCACACATCTTTTTGAAGGCGTTTGTCACGAGGCCCTGGTCTTGTGCAGCCAATATCAACCTCTCTTGGTCGTAATGGAGGGATCCTCTTTTGAGCCAGTCCAGGGAACCATCCCTATCAATATATTCTTGGGATAGTTCAGTCGGTAGGTATTTTGCCCGTTTATGGTTGGTCCATTCTTCTGTTTTAACACTATGGAACTGGCTAGTGTATTTTTTCCGACTTTTCTGGGCTATGTCAGTGGCAGGCTTGTTTGGGTTCTCAGTATCATTTGTAAGGCAATCTTTTCCTAAATGAGTGGCAAGTTGTGTTATAGATGTTGTGCTACTTGCTCGATTCTGATAATGGTCTTTAATTTTCATAAGCTTTCCCTGTGTAGACTCAATAATGTTCTACAAAGTCAAAGCAATAAAACATCATTTTTCTACTATTAAATTAATCTAAACACCGTGAGCACATATTTAGAAATATAAATAACTTGAAAACTAAAATAAAAACATTTGTCAAAATGAATGAATCTGAAAACTGTTAATATGCCGTAAAACAAAACAACGACATTGCACTTATGAATAAATATTTGATAATACACAGAACTTAAAAAATAAAAATTACTGGATTTGCCATTAAATAGACCAAAAAGATTGATGTATTGAAAAATAAACCGCCCACATGAAACCAAATTATATATATATATATATATATATATATATATATATAGGCAGATGCTCGTCTGATCTCCAATCTCTGGTCCCCCCTCGCCAATCTTTCACGAACAACACCCGTCTAGCTGAATCCACTGTGAAAAATTTCCCACACTCTATATCTGTGCCTAAATCAAAACGCGGATTCCATGAACAAAGCTTCTTTCTTAGAACTGCACGCCTGTGGAACTCTGTTCCGTCGGGCTGCTTCCCTCCGAACTACAACTTGAATGTCTTCAAGTCCAATGTTAACAAATTCGTAATGAACCGCCCCCTTAAGTAAACACTTCAGCAAATCTCCACACTAACGTAATGTACTTGCAATAACCCTTATCCCTGAGTGACTTCCGGGCCTTGATAAGTGGTGATCACTGTGTAAATATATATATATATATATATATATATATATATATATATATATATATATTGTTGTATTTCCGATAGCTTAAAGCAGCTAATCATGTGTAATTTCTTCAAACATAAAAATTGAATCTAAAATAATATATTCGATGCATCAAATGAAATGAATATCTCTCATCTTAGGAAGGATCCATGTTTGACAAGTTTCTGAGTCTTACCTTTACTCCTGACCTGAAATGAAAAACATACTTTAAATCTGTTCCCAAGGTCGCTGGTAGAATCCAGTAGATATCTCTAGTAAATATCTAACTACTGATATAATTCTCTGCCTGCTTAAGAGCCAAGTATATCCAAGGCTTTAGTACTGTTGCCATATCTGGACAGGGACTGCTAGAAAGGATTTATTCTGCCTTGACAGAGTTCAAAATATATTTCATATCTTAGTGAGGGATGCTATTTTCTCTTCCCTGAAACTTTTTTCTTTACAGAAAAGACGTTGTGAGCCTGTCTCTGCTTCATCGTTATTTTAATGGCAAGTGCTTGTCCGAGCTCCAATCTATGGCCTCCTCGCTAAACCTTGACGAAAATACTTGTCTAGCTGAAACCACTATCAATAATTTCCCCCACATTTTAGCTGTTCCTAAACCTAGGCGTAGATTCCATGAACAAAGCTGCTTTCTTATAACTGTACACCGATGGCACTATCTTCCGTTTCCCTGCTTTTCAGCTGACTACAATGTGGTCGTTTTCAAGTCGAATATAAACAAGTCCTTGATGAGCCGTCCCCTTTAGTAGTATTATAATTTACTAAATTTCCATTACGAACTATTACTATGATATCATCCCATGGACTACTGTACGCTCATTAACTCTTATCCTCGAGTAACTTTCGGACCTTGATAAGTGGTAACTCATTTGTAAAAAGAACCCCACACGTTTTAATTACTAAAGTATTATATAGTTAGAAGTATGTCTTTTGTAATCTAATATGGTGCTGCAACGAAACAGGGTTGAATATTATTATGCACGAGAAAAAGTCATTATAAATTATAGAATCATGGCATTACATTATTAAATAAGCGCTAAAAATGATACTAAAAAATATACTTGAAATATGCGGTGTATGTTCACATTGTGTTGCGAAATTGTTCATGTTTATATTACTGATCAACGCTATATTTTAAGGCTGCATTTGAACGTTTTAAATCACTAATAATTCTTCTAAAATAACCTGATTTATGAATTCATTTGCACATGAAACTTCTTTACGTATCGAGTGCAACCAAGCGACTTTATTTATAATAGGTAAATAGTTTATTGGAAACACTGTATATATTTTTTGCATTTTTCCCAAGATAAAAATATCATATTCGTTATGTAATTCTACACGTCATAGCAAGCGTAATTTACACCATCTTTCTGTTATTTTTTTTATATGTTATCGTGTGTGTTTCGTACATCTTTAGAGAGAAATATGTAAGAATAATAATTATAAATATTTTATTGAAATGTATATCTATAAAAATAAAAAAAAACATACGTACTCTGAATTTTTCTTGAATAAAACATGAGACTATGCGTAATACCAATAACTTAAAAATATGACCATTTTAATCTTGAACAATATTATATAGATCACTATGACAAGTACCTTATTCATTCATTTATATAGATCACTATAATAAGTACCTTATTTATTCATTTATATAGACCACTATAATAAGTACCTTATTTATTCAAAATTGCAATCTATAATGATTGTCTACTGTATCTTTATCTGATAGCTATTTTCCACACACAGAACATGGCTGTTCTTGGTAATAACACTGGTTTACAAAGAAATTGACGTGAGCAAAAAAGTAGCCGTTTTTACCTAATTTGGTGCTGAATTCAAATTTGAAATCCGTTTTTACTTATCACCTCTAGTTTTTTTTAGATATGAATAGTGTGCAGTTTGTACACATACGCATATGAATTCAATGTATATTCCAATATTGTGAGATTTATGGCTTATTTTTAATTATTATGCAATAAATGTAAGTGATTACATTACACTATATATATATATATATATATATATATATTTAGTGCGGATGGTAATTAATAAAAACTGAAGAAAGTGCTCAATACTGTTGTAGAGCAAATATGCGTTTTATTTTTATTACCGTATCTTTCTGTTAAGTTACATTATTGTTTCGGCTACACGGCCGTTTTTTTTGGCCGTCTGTAGCGTCCTCAGGTAAAAGTCTGAGGACGCTACAGCCGCTGTGTAGCCGAAACAATAATGTAACTTAACAGAAAGATACGGTAATAAAAAATAAAACGTATATATATATATAACGTACATACGTACGTACATATATATATATGTGTGTATATATATATATATATATATATATATATATATATATATATATTGTAATAGAATAAGACGGATTATCGCAGTTTAAGTAGTGTTCTGGCAGTCATTGGAAGAGGTTGTCTCGCAGGGGACACAGGTGGTTGGTGTCCTTCAACTATCGTGTTACACATCTTTTGGGTTGCTCGAATGCACATTTCTTGCCTTGCGTATTATTTAGTTTTACTTTGTTATATTTTTAGATTCCCCAACGGCTTCAAGCACGCCAAAATATCGAGGATGCCTCAACAAGGCCAATTCTTTCTGCTATGTGTGTGTGGGGACTTCATCACAGTTGCACAGCATCGAACCATCACTCCCCTCCTCAAAACCGCCTACTTTCACTATTTTGACTGTAAAATTAGTGCTCAGGACAAGTATTGAGCTTACACATCTGTTGTGTGATGAGCATGGAAAAAAGATTCCAACAAGACAGGAAAAATTCCATCAAAAAGATGGAGAGCAAATATCAAGGCAAATCGAACACCGGCATGATAGAAGACTTCTGCTGGATACTCTTGTGTGACATCCCAGAAGCAAAATACACCAGATCCTCTAAGAAAACACACTTTCGACTGTCTGTGGTATTTTGAATTGTGTAATTGTGTCATCCAATTATATTCATTCAATCAGTGTTCTTTATCTATCCTGATTTATCTGGTATAAGATGCTGCAACTCTTGAAATATTCACATATTCTCTATTTAGACTAAAATCAGACTATTTAAAAGCCAGAAATCTAGATGTGATAGAACAAGACTATTTACAAATTTGAATTCAGCACACTCAAATTATCAAAAAAAAACCAACTATCCCCATTATTGCCTTAGACCAAAAATTAATTTTTGAAACCAGTGTAATCAACAACATCGGCTTTTGATTTACGAAGTTCGTTTGCTCAGAAACCACAATTGTTAATATTTTTAATGGAAACTTGATATTTACATATATACTTTTACGATCTTTTATCACCGTGTCTGCCGCTGCATGTCATTCGTGGCCATCGATGGTATTGTCTGTTTCACTTAGACAAAATAAACTCATGTCATGTAAGAAAGACGCAAAAAGACGTTCGTTGAAAGTTAGCCTCAATGTTTTAATTGTAGAGAATTGACTCGGGAGGGGAATACTAATGTTTTCCTACATAATTATCTAATTAATTAATCTTAATATTAAACGAGTCGTGCACGAAATATCAAGATCAGAATTCGCGCTTTGCTTACAAAGTTTTCTCATTTCACTGACCAACTTTCACACACAATCTACGACAGACTCGCACTATTGGATGTTTTTTGATCTGCCCCTACAAGATACTGACTTAAAAAAGATCATTTCGTCCTAGCTCGAAAAAACCGTGAAGTCATTCGTCATTTCCTCATAGCTCTATATTTTCGATCGTTTAACTATTGATTATTATTGATCCATTAACTCTGGTACTTGTTATGTCCGCCTGCTTTAAATTTCTGTGAATCGATGAATACGAATCTGGATTCGTCTTATTAGATGAAAAGGCGTCGCTTTGTCGATCAGTGGAATTACATATACTGCCGATCTGTATTTAGTATTCACACTATATGATGAGCGGTGAGCACACCAATTCTCGCCGTTGTATCAATTCTTGTTTATAATTAATCGGTGTATGAAATTAGGTGTCAGATCTGAACACCATTATTTCAATAAATATATATTCCCTCCTTTTTAACACAGTTTTTCTTTTATTGTTATATAACGAGCCAATATTTGTGTGCCTTAATCACTTTAGATGATTGCATTTACCATTTTCTTAATATGCCCTTAATGGCAGTTTGAGAGTAATTCATTTTGTTAAATAACCTTCAGCATTGAATATTGAACTAATAACATTTGGACCCTTTGAGAAATCACAAATTGAATTTCATGTCACTTTTACGGATTGAGACGTTTGAAATCAAGTATGGTCGGATATTTTATACGAATTTATACTTAAATCAATATAGCGAGCTTCTTGTAAATTTCTCATTCTATGAGGTATTTAAGTAGCTAACTGTAGATGTAGTTCTACGCAATCGATTCTGATATGCATCGTTGCAAATGCTGACTTCAAGTACTTTTCATGTATTGTGTTTGATTTAATAAGGATGGATCATCAATTGAAAAGCATTTATTCAGAAATTGATACGGTGTTTAAACAATTGTATACAACGATGCATTTTCTAATAAGGTTCTCCTATTGGGCAATTTTAATGACCGATATTTGTTTTCCAAATGTTGGACAAACAGTTTTCTTTACAAGTGCATCTTACTCTGTGATCGGCGACAAAACTGATATTACACTTAAGCTCTAGCCTCATCATTATTTGGTTTCTGTATAAAAATGTGTGATTTCTGCACAAAATAGGCAAAATAAATGCTCGTTATTATTAGATATTTTGAATGTCAACCATTTTATGATAGCAAGCTTGATGCAAAAGGACATTCCTGCTATGAGTTTTGCATTTTCAAAGGCCGTCTATTTACAAGATGTTCAGCGGTAAATAATAGAATAAATAAAAACTCATTCTTCGCTGATCAATACGCATGCGCGGGCGATTCCCTCTGATACATCATGCAAAATGATGGAACTAATTTAATAGGGAATTAATATAAAGAAAACAACATTGGTGTTCAGCGTTGAAGAACGTCGATATACAACGATTTTTATAGAATATTGCAATGGAAACATAAAAGGAATGCACAAAAGACAAAACAATTATTTGCTCAGTTCGTAAATTTAGAAAATATAGCAAAACAAGCAGCAAATATATAAACTTGCAAATATATTCTTTTCTAGCCCCAAGTATAGTGTCCAATTCAATATAGCTCTTAGTGAAATTCGAATATATGATGAATTTTCAATAATATATATATATATATATATATATATATATACATATATATATATATATATATATATATAATTATTTCCAGTCACAAACCGTTGCAGCTCACGTCATAACAGCAAACAAACCGGAATCCAGGACTCGAGTTAAACATATCTGAACTCAAGATTCAAAACCCGAGCCTCTTGCATGCGAGGCGAACACTCTGCCAACTGAGCAAACGCGCCACACAAGAAATTCTATTAATTAACACGGATTAGGCAAATCGGTGCGAAATTCGGCAGTGGAATGAACCTATTTCGTTCGAAAAATGGAGGTTGTCATCAGGATCAGCTATAATCAAATCTGATATCTCACAAGTAGGAATTTTACTCTCGCTACGGATGTCATCACGAAAGGAATTCCTAGCGAGCAACAAGCAATAGGACCCTCAGAATAAGAGTGAATATATAATTATCTTCACAGTAAGAAAATGTCGCAGCTCGCAGGAGCCATGATATATATATATATATATATATATATATATATATATATATATATATATACATATATATATACATATATATAATTATTTTTTTACTATAATAATTAAATACCTAATGACAAAGTTCTCTCTGATTCTCTCTCCTCTGATCTCGAGCGCGTGGTTCAGTAGGGGAAGATGTGGCTGGTTACCTTTAATGCATCCAAAACCTAACTCCTATCCTTACATCATCAACGCTCTGATCCCCATCTGGCATCAATTGTGATGGATGGCACTCGTCTGGGTTAGGCCCCGTGTTTTGACAAGCTTCTGGGTTTGACCTTTACTACTGATCTGAAATGGAACACGTACATCAAGTCTGTTGCCAAGGTCGCAGGAAAGATGGTGGGATCCTTCTACCGCTCCAGAAGATATCTCACTACTGATGCAATTCTCTATCTATATAAAAGCCAAGTACGTCCAAGGATGGAATACTGCTGCCATATCTGGGCAGGAGCTGCTAAAAACAGCCTATCCTGCCTTGACAGAGTACAAAATAGACTTCGTGGCTTAGTGGGGGATGCCCTTTTCTCTACCCTGCAACCTCTCTTCCACAGAAGAGGCGTTGCGAGCCTATCCTTGTTTTATCGTTATTTCCATGGCAGGTGCTCGTCTGAACTCCAATATCTGGTCCCCCCTCGCCAATCTTTCACAAAAAACATCCATCTAGCTGAATCCACCGTGAAAAATTTCCCCCACTCTATATATGTGCCTATATCAAAACGCAGATTCCATGAACAAAGCTTGTTTCTTAAAACTTCACGCCTGTGGAACTCTGTTCCGTCTTCCTGCTTCTCACTGGACTGCATCTTGGATGTCTTCAAGTCCAACGTTAACAAATTCGTAATGAACCGCCCCTTAAGTAAACACTTCATCAAATCTCCACACTAACGTAATGTACTTGCAATAACCCTTATCCCTGAGTGGCTTCCGGGCCTTGATAAGTGGTGATCACTGTGTAAAAAAAAATACCTTCAGACACTAGTGCTTCATCCCTTCGGGAATATATATATATATATATATATATATATATATATATATATGTGTGTGTGTGTGTGTGTGTGTGTGTGTGTGTGTGTGTAAAAGAGATTTAGAAGGCTGTCACAATGCGAGGAATGAATTATAGTCGCTGTTGGTAAGAGGAGAGGAGAACAAGTGGCGATTTACAAATCAATAAGTACATACATATATATATATATATTTTTGTATATATATATTTATTCAGTTGTATGGGAAAATGTCTTACTTGTAACTTCTAAGCCTATGCGACGTATTCCATTATTAATTTCGGAAAAATTTTCCCTTTTCAAATGGTGTGCGTAACAGGTCGATTCAAAGCATGCTGGATGAAGGACCGGAAGTTGTGTAGCTATGTGAGGCCTCGGGGCAAATGTGAGTAGGGGATTTATGTATGGTATGATTAGGTAATTAATATGTTTATAAATGTGCTATTTTTATTTATTTGTCTTTATTTTTATTTTATTTATTTATATTTTTTTTGGTTTATAACTTGTTTTAGCGTGAGCTTTTTTTTTATTGTTCTCTGTTATGTTGTCTTTATCATTATTACTATTATTTATTTTATTTTTTCTGCTGATGTGTGGGTGTCTCTGCTTTTCTGGGTCACTTGAGTCGCGTCCGGTCGACTACTGTAAGCGCGGGATGTGAGAGAGGAGGAGAGTTCGAGGTCGGCAGCTGGGTGTTTAGGTTAGTGTTGCTGGGGGTAGGAAGATATGTGAGGGGAAGGGAAGGGGAATAGGGGTGACATTCCTTGGGAGTTGTTAATATATTTATTTTCATGAATGGTAGTAGATTTTTATATTTATTTGTTTGTTTATTTATTTATTTATTCTTTATTTTAATTGGTTGTATTACTTCAGCTAACTTTTAATTTTAGTTGGTTTGTATTAACTTTTGATTTTAGTTGGTTTGTATTACTTCAGTAACTTTTAATTTTAATTGAATTTTTTAAAAAATATATACTGCTGTTTTATTTATTAAGTTTCTTTTAATATATTATTGTTATTTTATTTATTTATTTATTTATTTATTTTTGTGTTATTTATATGGGAGGAGGTTGTGGTAATGTCCTGTTTGGAATGTGAGGCGGGCTGTGAGCTGTGTGCAGTGGTGTATCTGTTCTAATGGATTATGGTTGTAATGGTAAGTGTTAGGTGGGAGCCGTATGTAGAGTTATATATATATATATGAGTGGTAGTAAATTTTTATATTTATTTATTTATCAAATCTCCACACTAACGTAATGCACTTGCAATAACCCTTATCCCTGAGTGGCTTCCGGGCCTTGATAAGTGGTGATCACTGTGTAAAAAAAAGTGTATGCTAAATCCTGTAATGGAAGCTCTTGGTATTCCGCAGGTAAAAAGATCCAAGGAAGCTGGTAACAATCCAATATATATATATATATATATATATATATATATATATATATATATATATATATATATATATATATATATATATACATATATATATATATATTGCCACGGTTTTCCTTTTGATTGGACACCAGCCAAATCTTTGATTATATCAATCAGTTTTAAAATTCAAGTTTTCAATCGTTTTGTGAAAAAAAATCAAAATATATCCGTAGACAGGCAAATAAAATTAAATTATAATTAAATGAAAATAATCAAATAAATAATTGCTTATCAAACTAAAGCAAAATAGTCTTTAAAAATTAGCTTTTGTTATCAAGATTATATTTGTAAGTCAGCACATGTGAAACTGTTATAATATTATAATATTATTAAAATCGTAAAATTTTAATTCTATCTTCTAAAATTAAGAAAGCGATAGGAGAATTTAACTTGAAGAGAGGGAGAGAAAGAAAGAAAAAAAAAGAACACTGTCTATAGGGTTGTCTTCAACGTAAATAAGTTTTTGATGAGCCGTTCCACTTAAGTTAAAAAAGTGACCGAATTTCCATTACTAACGACTACTACATTGACCAATTGACGAATGTACATTCTTGAACCCTTATCCTCGAATGGCCTCTGGGCATTGATAAGTAGTTATGCCTATGTAAAAAAAAAGCAGCAATAAAGATAGAATCGTATCTTCAACTTTAATCGAAATAGTAAAATCAATGATAATTTACAGTTGCATTCATCAAAAAGAGGACATCGCTAGATAATGGAACATTTAGATGCGATCCTCCTCAATATTTCTGGATCTTGATGCGGTGTAGCATAGTGCAGATGGGCGCATGGGAAAATATCAACAGCAGCGAAGTTTGGATGGCTGTCGAAGTGATTAACAGTAGCAGTCAAAAAATATTCTCCCTATGACGGGCAATAGGGGTTAGCATGCTTTTCATAGGGGAACCTGTCTGTGGGGGTTCGACATTTTATTGTATTACCTTCGGAGACAGGTTTCCCCATAGAAACCCTACCATACCCTAGTGCACGTCCCAGGGGAAAGATGTTGTGCCTATATAAACTTGTCTTTGATAAATATAATAATTTCACTGATGATCTACTTTTTTGACTTACTTATAACATTCCAGACGTCACGTGATACTGAAAGCATTATGCAAACGATTGTCGAAAGGCATGAACGCAAGCAAACATCTCCGAGAGAGGATTAGGGTGGGTGGGAAGTTACTGCACCGGAATGCACATTCCTTGGTCCCGGAACCGACCTAGACAAACTACGGTATCATACGGCGGTGAACAAACTTCACGACGTAAATTATGAAAATTCGCGTAAACGCAAACGGCAAGATGTTGCCCAATTTTTCAGATACAGAGGGAACAGGATTACTCGGGGCTATCAGCAAATGCAAATTATGATTAGTGCGCTCGTAGAAAAATTGAAAAAAAAAGGATAAAAAATGTACCACGTGGTCGAGGGAAGCAAAGTGCGCGTTGAAGAAAATGGGCGTGTAAAGTTGTTTCCAGATAAAAAATAGTTGTATACTTAATAGAAAATACGAAGGTCGTGCAATAAGTAATGCGCCTGACCCACTTTCAGTTATCTGATCAAGGTGAAATTTTGCATGTGTAATGATTTATATCTCTACGGGTTATATGGCAAAGTACAGCTTTTAACTAATTGTAGTTTCTGTTTTACAGGTGTTTGAACTGAGTCACGTGTGAAATGGAGCCTGTTGAATGTCGAGCAGTGATCCGGTTTTTATATTTGAAAGGACGCACACCACAGGAGACTTTTGATGAAATGAAAGAAACTCATGGTGATAATGCCCCATCATATGACCTTGTAAAACACTGGCATCGTGAATTCAAACATGGCCGGATGTCTGCGGAAACAGCTCCCACACCTGGTCCATCCTCCCTTCTACCATTGATGAGGCATCTGCCAGTCAAGTTGAGGCTGCCATTTTAGAACATCGGCGCATTACTATTCGCCAAATAGCCGAAGATGTCCAGATTTGTACAGGGTCTGTGGAAACTATCATTCATGACCATTTATATATGCATAAGGTGTCTGCCAGATGGATTCTCAGGTTGCTTACACCATTCCAGAAGCGAGAACGCGTCGAGTGCTCGAGGATGAATTTGGAGATGTGCCAAGAAGATGAGTCAAAGTTTTTCAAAAGACTGAACCTGGGTTCATCAATATGATCCAGTCGAAAGCCACGTCAATGCAGTGGAAGCACTCGGACTCACCACCTCCAAAGAAGGCAAGGGTGCAGCTCTACGCTGGCAATGTCATGCTCACAGTCTTCTGGGACCAGGATGGAGTTGTGATGACAGATTTCCTGGCAAAGGGTACCACAATTACAGGAGCCTATTATGTTTCGCTTTTGAGGAAATTAAGGGAAGCTATGAAAATCAAGAGGTGGAGCAAGATCAGCAAAGGTACCCTCCTCCTGCAGGACAACGCCCCGGTCAACAACTCGCATGTCGCCAGATCAGAAGCACGGGCGTGTGGTTATGAAATCTTTCCCCATCCTCCCTACTCTCCTGACCTTGCACCCTCTGACTTTCACCTCTTCCAAGCCATGAAGTTGTATTTGAAAGGAAAGCGTTCCCTGATGATTCAGCCTTGATTTCTGAAGTCACCTTGTGGTTGGAGGAACAAACTGGGGTGTTCTACAAAAACGGTCTCCAGAGCTGCATCAAACGATGGGAGAAATGCATAACTCTGAGTGGTTCCTATGTAGAGAAATACTAATAACTGTGTCCTGTTTCGTTGCTCTACTGCTATGGAGAGTGGGTTGGGGGCATTACTTATTGCACACCCCTCGTAGTTGTATACTTTTAGTAAAAAATAGTCAACTAAATAGAATATTTTGTGTGTATTCATTTTTTCCGGACTGTAATCTTCATCTTCATTCTTGTTGTTATACCATGTTTCGTCCAACTCATCCTCTGGTGTTCTTCTGGTGGTTTACATCGACAGGATAGTACTGTTGAGCTTTGTAACTGTTGTCCCAGTAATTACTACCTTGCATAATTGTTTTTGTCTCACCAGGTTTTGGCCAACTAATCCTCTGGCCTGCTTTGGGTAGGATTGAAACCGTTATCTTCAGACAATGCTAACCCTGACCTTTAGGGATTCAAGGCCTCTATTGTTTATTGCGAGCTTATGATATATAATATTGCTCGAGTATTAATACTGATAATCGTTGAGTTAATTACCTTGACCAATTAATATTGTCTTTGGTTTAATAGATATGTAAACATTGCCGAAATTTAGTAAGCAAATTTTGGTTTAAAATTATAGATCTATATATCCGTATATATAAATTTATATATATATATATATGTATATATTTGTATATTTATAAAAAGCGAGAGGGATAGAGATGATGGGTTTACCGACAGAATGAATGACATATTCAATATATTCAGCATGATTACTTTTCTATACTTCTCTTATTTTCAGTTTCAAATAAATTATATAAATTGAAATCTAATAACTGCTAGTAATGTTTGCGGGACGCGAACATGAACGAAAACATATAACTGGTTCAGATGTCGACGTGAGACCCTACGAAAATAACCTCGATTATGGACGTACGTCAGAAGCAGAGGTGCACTCTTGAATTCTTTATTTAAGTGCATTTATAATGGCGGTCACTATGTAGAAAAATAACATGAAGCGGCGCTCGTTTTTTTATGGTACTGCTCCCATCTTCGTAGCTGTACAACGTTTTAAATAAAAGTAAGAGAATTTACTTTTTTGTTTTTATTATTACATTTTCACCCCAAACAAGGCAAATTGCCACTTTGGTGTAGGGGGCTACTATCAGGGGCAACCACTACTGGGGTACTATGTAGGGATTTGGGCAGCAAGGTGTCGGTTCACGTTACACTTGAACTTCTGCACGTCAGTACTGTTGGGGAAGCAGGGACCTGGAATGGAATTCCAGAGTCTTGCGGTTCTGGGGAAGAAACTATTGGAGTAAAAAGATCTTTTACATCTAGGGACCTCTACAGTGTGGGGGTAGCCTGTCGGGTTTGCTCGAGGGTGCTCGCGTCGTGGAGGCACAAGTGATTGCAGTTCGTCAGAGCATTCACCACTAAAATACTTGTAGAAAAGGCAGAGGGATGCAACATTTCGTCGATGGGACAGAGGCTGAAGCTTAGATGCCAGTTCAGGGCCTATCAGGTTTGCGACTCTCTTTTGAACCTTGTCAAGGAGCGAGAGACTAGTAGCAGATGCACCAGCCCAGATGTGGCAGCAATACTCCATACATGGGCGAATGGTGGCCTTATAGAGGTACAGGATACTTTCGGGTGTTAGTAGTTTTCTAGCACGGTAGAGAGAGCCTACCTTTCTTGCAGCAGCCCTGGCAATGCCTTCAATGTAATTGTTCCAACTCATGTTTCCTGTGAACGCACTCGTATATTACAAAATATACGACTACAAATGAATTACTTTTAAGATTATTTTATATAAACTTTGCTCCTGGTTTAGTTATTGACATGTACCCAATCTCTTGTATGTACAAATCTGTTAGATGTGACTTAATACTTACGACTGAAATGCAAAATGTCAGCGTCGTGCTTTCGATCGAAAACGAATAGGTCTGACCTCTATCGATTCGATTTGACCTCAAATGTCATTATATGACATTTTTAATTTCCCTTAAAGCGAACTGACATATGAATTGAATACGTATTTATAAAGGTCATTTCGTATTGATTTTTTAACGAAATTTGCAGGATTATTAATAGAGTCCTAAAGATCAGTCTGTATGAAATGCATTTATAAGTATTTATAAATATTTTATAGCATTTTCACTAATTTCGACATAAAAAATATATATTGCTAATGTTAATCTAAGGGGGTTATTTTAGATTCTTGCTTCACAGAGAAATGGGTTGAGTTGAGCAGCAAGATGTTTGTTTACATTACATTACACATTCCACATGTTATTACAATCAGATTGGCTGAAAACTGGGAGGGGAGGCTTCTACAGTGAAAGTTTGGGACTTTTTGCTAAATAAGTGTGTCGGCGAATTACAAGTGCGAATAGTTTACCAAAACTGCATAAAATGTGACCGCAAATGACTGTTAAAATTGTCGGTTTTTATACCAATTGTACTATTATTAAAATTAACAAAAAGTCCTAAGTCGTGAGTATTTAAAGAAGTCACATTTGTGATTTTATATATTTGGAACTGAACAAAATCCTAATAGATGTGACATCCTACATTGTTAAAAGTCCGATTCAGCAACATAGCGCCATAGTATACGTTCTTCTGTAAATGCTGAAAGGAAAAGTAACGAATATGCTGAAAAGGATTCGCCATCTTTACAAAGCTATGTAATCGATCTGAACAGTCGCATGAGTTTAGTGATAGGCGAAATCGATCTTATGAGTATAATTTCGATTGATACTTAAAATCTTAGCATTAACAAGGGAGACTATTCTTTTCCCAAGCCATCGCTCTATGCCCATTTTCATCTCACAAAAAATAATATCTTTTTCTGTTAATGTTTACAACACCCAGGTGACGCAATACTGTTTAATATGGATAGAATTAGTAAATACTGTTTAATATGGATAGAATTAGTAAATACTGTTTAATATGGATAGAATTAGTAAACATTGTTTGGAGAGCGTGAAGATAAATCATCCTGATCTTCCGTTACTTTTATTGTATTTGTTAATCGGAAAAACAATATCTGCATCAGTAAACTTTCACTAAGAAAATTTGGACCAGCTCACCATAAAACCATGTTGTTATTTTTTATTAAGTTATGGCTAAGTCTTTTAAAAGTATTTTTAGAGGGGATGACTTGGGTGTTATCAGTAGGACTATGACAACAGCATATCATTTTCCTTGTTTTGATTCTCAGGTATATATATCCATTGATATTTTATATGGTTTTATGTAGTTTGATGTAATCCGTGGTTGATTAATTGTGTCTTACTGTGTCGGATATATACTAGAAAGTAAAAACAATGAAAAGAATATGCTGTAGGCATAGCCCTAGTTCTAATTCACAAACGGAATATTTAACATGTGTAAAAAGTGCGTGTTATGTAAGATAGGGAATATAACTCAAACCACATAATTGTGCTTAACTATACAAAATCTCGTTCGAAAATACAAAGATCTTACAAGACTTCAAGACATAAATGGTAGCGGAATATTTCATATCAAACAGATATTGGCAAAGCTGGAAAACGGTTATGGCTCTAAACGAAAAAAAAGAAAACAAATTGGGGCTGAATATTTCAGAAACAACACAGAAAGAATTCGATAAGAAACGTGCAAGAATAATGTGCGATTGTATCAGACAGATATACTGCTCTGAATTATAATTGTTGATGCATCCAAATCAAGAGAATGATCTTAAAAATCAAACGCTATGTCTTAAAAGCAATGTGTGTGATGGCTAGAAATACACTACTGATCAAAAATTACAGACGACTTAAAAATCTTTAAAAAGAAACAACTTTTTAAAGGATAGATTACAAATACTACAATCTAAAATGTTATGGAAACAAAACCTAAATTCTAAAGATATTTTAAAATTTACATTTTTATTAAATTAGGCTTTGTACACATGATCAAAATTATAAGATCAGAGACAAAAATTCTATTAAATTGTACAAGAAGTGTATGAAAACATTCCACAATCAAACATAATAATGAGTTCTACCTCCACTGCGTTTGCTGATTCAAAATTTATTTGGGGCATGCTAGAAAAGGGTTTCCATTAAGGTGCAATGATTTCTAAAGATGGCTTCACAACGTTCATTTTTGTTAAATGTTGTTTGCCATTTCGATAAACCTTTCTTTTCATCCATCCCCAAACATTTTCAATTTGGTTAAGTCCAGTGAACATGCAGGATGTCCCAAGAGATAGACACCAGTTTCCTGTAGATAGCTCAAGGTCCGTATTGCCATGTGGATTGCAGCATTATCCTGTTAGAATAACCATTCATCCCCACACAAACAATGACCCTCCATCATCAAAGATGCTTTTTGCAGCATGCTAACAAAACCAGCTGCTGTCTGACGACCCTGCACTACCTGGAGCTCCATCGCCCTTCAGTAAGAAAAGTCACCCCATACCATTACGGACCCTCCACCACTATTATGCGTGGAAAAATTTCAATGGGCATGTTTTTGTCATGCCAATATCGCTGGAAGCCATCTAAATTGAATTTTTTCTTATAAGAAAACAGGACTTTCTTCCACTTCTCAACGTCCCGGGTTTGGTATTCACGACCAAATCTTAAGTTGACTACTTTCTGACGTGGAAGCAATCGAGGAATTTGTTTACGCTTTTTATTTACCAAGCCTTTATGTTGTAAGTGTCGTCTGATGGTTAATGGACATTAATCAGCATTTGTAACGGCCTTAATTTGACTAGAAGATAGTCCTCTGTCATTCATAACAACACTTCTGATTCTCTTACTAAATGCAGGGGAAATTGGGGTAGGGGCTATCAAAAGATTTTCCTTTTCCGTAATTCTCAGTGTTCTTTAAAAAGTTCCAAATAAAAGTTTTACTGCAATTTACCTTAGCTACTATCGCTCAAAATGACAACTCGCTTATTGAATCATAGAAATCGAGAGCGCTCAACTTCGGTTATTTTTCTTTTATAGGCATAGTAACACATCTACACAGTGATTGTTAATTTCTAACTGAACGAAGCACATTAGAATTACCATAAATCTAACAATGTATACCCTTGGTTTTATAATTTTGGTTATGTGTAAAGAGCCTAATTTAATAAAAATGCACATTTTTAAATAAAATTTTGGAATGTACCTTTTTATTTCCATAACCATTTAGATAGTAGTATTTGCAACCTTCAGTCGGAAGAGTTTAAAATCTATCCTTAAAAATATTTAAGAGTTCTTTCATTTTTGATCAGCAGTGTATAATAGTCTTAAGATTAGATGACAACGAAATCATAAAAAAAAAAACGAATAAATTAATATTTTGCATAGGTGACGGACAACGCCGGATAAATATCGGACGTATTGCATACACGCAATTAAGGATCTGGGAGAAACCAGACGTCGAATCGAATGGGTGAGCAATGATGTAAACCCTGAATCCCGATTAGATAGTCAAGGTCAGGAAACAATTAGGAAGTATATTTTGGACTTGATTAGAATTGCTAAAAGTACAAAGTAAGAAAAAAGTCGAACTTTCGATTAAAATGTATGTGAAAATAAATGAACAATCAAGATTCCGATCAAGAAATGTTGTTGATGCCAGTATAAGACATAAACAGAGGAACGAGTAAGAAAAAGCTAGAAAGACAACAAGCAGTCATTCTTCTACAGTCGCTCGGCTGACCTGCCAGCCTACATTCAGACCTGATATCTTTCTCTCACTGCCATACTATAACTGTATCATATAACTATGTATTATCACTATGTATTATCACTATGTATTATCGCTATGTATTATCACTATATATTGTAACTATATATTATTATATATTTTCACTTTATATTATCACTTTATAATATCACTATATATTATCACTATATATTATCATTTTATATTATCACTATATATTATCACTTTATATTATCACTGTATATTATCGCTATATAGTATCACTATATAGTATCACTATATATTATCACTATATATTATCGCAATATACTATCACTATGCATTATCACTATATATTTCTACTATGTATTATCACTAAGTATTATCACTTGCATACTATCACTATGATGTCAATAAAACTTGATGTTGATTTTAATGAATGTCTGTTTCTCCTATTTACTTTAATCCCACAGAGCGAAGCGTAAGACACAAAATCGGTTTTAAAGGGGGAGAAGGCAACTCTCTACAAAAGGCACTCTTGATAGGAGAAAAAAATAAACTGTCTTAGTCATGAAGGATTTCTCCTCAACCAAGCGAGGACGGAAAAGTGCAGAATAGTATCAGAACACTGCTATAAGCGTGTCAATACAATTGGCTCGCGTTTTGTTAAAAGTGCGAATAATAATTATATAGATCGACTGTATCAACAAAACAAACACATTTGCAAATGGAATATAAAAAATAAAGATAAAAAATAAAGAAAATGAAAAAGTCTTACGTTAAATTAATAAAGAAATAGTAACGACGCAATGCGATTAAGGAACTCGAATAAAAATGGATTCTAAATCACTTGCAATATTTTGAGGACGAATTCATGATAAACATCATTAAATTAAAGTTAATGTCGGCGGTTGCTGTTAATTCAATCTTACACGTATTGCACAGATTTTATCAAACGAGGCACTTGTGAATAAAAAAAACCCAAAGCAGATGTAACCGTGGGTGTGAGTGACAGAATGAGAGAGAGAGAGAGAGAGAGAGTCGAAAAGTAAGCAGAGAGTTAGAAAAGTAAACAAAAAAGAAAGGTACAATTCCTGTTATTTAAAAGGTGAAGTTTTTTTCTTCTGTTGCAGTAATTGACAACCGCCGGGAAATCTAAATTAATTAAATGCCTTTATTGATATTAATTGATAGCGAAAATACGTTTTGTTTATAATCGTAGTGTGCATAATATAAAGTGCTTAATGTATTAAGGCATACGTAGCCGTGTGCGTACAAGGCCAACTGCTTGTATGCTCCAGATTTGCAAACACTTTCTAAATGAATATTAGTTTTGAACTGCTTTCTCAATCATTTTATATATCCAGTTTCTATTTTATCTGTTGCTGTATTATTAATGGGGCTATGACAACAGAATATTCTCATCGTTGTTTTGACTCTCGTGTATATATCCGACACAGACAATCAAGCGAGAACAACATCACCTCATATAAAAGCATATAATATATCAACGGATACAAACTTGAGAGACAAAACAATGAAAAGTGTATGTTGTGTTCCTAGCCCTAATTATTATATATAATAATCGTTATAGATCTAACGGTTTAATGTGAATCTATACGTCTGCAAGCATGTATTACGCGAAAAAACCTATACATTAAAGTAGATTAATAGAATATACAGTGTTCAACACAAAGTAAACAGCATTTGAAACGAAAAAAAAAACGTCATATCATAGTCAATATTTAATGCATTTTGAAATAAAAAAGTGGACCTCTTTCAAACCGATGAAAAATACAACGTACACAAGAAAGCTGCCCTGAGCGTCCGCCTGAAATCGGTAGGACATTATATCTAAGGGCCATCTTGACATATTCATGAACAATTCTTGGATTCTGGACATTATTCCATCCTTGATGTTTCAGTCGTTATGTTAGAGGTATTCCGCATCTATGCACTCCTCCAGGGGTTTCACTCAAACGATATATTTAGAAAGATGTCAGAACTTCGAAAATCTTGTAACTACCCAGGTTGTCACATCCGATTTTTCCCGGACGTGTGAGACGAAAGTAACAAACGCCGCCTTTGTCGTGGCTTCGCTCTTATCTAGAGGTTGGCAACATGTAACAACAACTCAATTAATCTATTTAAATATATATCTTTTTAATTAAGTCTGCTTCTTTGTGTATTGCATTCTTTGCCTTTTGTTCGAAACACATTTTAATATGTACATCAAGTTGTTTGATTGATACGTTGCGTTATCTCGATTATTCAAGCAAGCCCTAAATCTTGAACTCTTGTAGATAATGTACTTGTTAAAATTTACTTGTAAGTTACACTTGTTTAAATATTGAAGATTCAATCATCAGTGTGGGTGACATACAAAATAGAATTACGAATTACATAGGACTTCCAATCAGTCACATCTGGCGGTAGAAAGCAGCTAACACCGTGGATAAATATTTTCCGTTCGAAATTTTGTGGAGATCCTCAAGTTCGACAGAGAGATTACATCGACAGGACCGCTGTGAAACTAACACTTTTAATTAGAACAGTACTCGACAGAATCCAAATACGGGGTTCATAATATTATGAGAGTTAAAGAGAATTTTTGTTCATAACGCACGTGACTTCTTATATATTACGTTAATAGAAAAGTTCTTGCGAAATTTATAATTTTGATTTCAAATGATGTATTTTCAAATAAGTTGTCCTCATAATATCTTTTAGTTTACATGTTGGTTTAAAGCGTCTTTCCTTCTATCTAATCGTATAAATTACGATCGTTTTAAAAATTATGTCGTCTTTTCAGAACGTTGAATACAAGATGGAAAGAAAGCAAATTCGCACAATTTTCTTATTTCAATTTAAGTTAGGCCGATAAGCTATTGAAACAACTCGCGATATCAACGAAGCGTTTGACTCAGGAACCAGTACTGATAGCACAGCACAATGATGTTTTAAGAAATTTCGTAGATGCGACGAAAATCCTTGAGATAATGAGCGTAGTGGTCGGCCATCGGATGTTGACAACGATCAATTAAGAGCCTTAATTTAAGTCAATGAACATACAACTGTTCGGGAACTTGTTGAATTA
Organism: Euprymna scolopes; assembly: GCF_053919585.1. NCBI lineage: Eukaryota > Metazoa > Mollusca > Cephalopoda > Sepiida > Sepiolidae > Euprymna > Euprymna scolopes. Next base: position 4,223,483 of record NC_136487.1, on the reverse strand, counting down.
GACGTAACGTATTCGACGATTTCTACCCACTTCAGAGAGAATCGAAAGACAATAACACTTGATAAATTGATGCCTCACGAATTGAACAACAACTTTAAGAAACGCCATTATGAAGTATCATATTTTTTTTTACTTTTATGCAATAAGAACGACCCGTTTCTCGACCGGGATGAGACTTGTGACGTTTTGAATGCAAGCCAAAAAATTACGGCGTAAAAGTACTGTCAACAAATGATTAAAATGCATCAGAAACTTCGGCAACCATAGCCAGCATTAGTCAACAGAAAAGGCCAACTTCTCCTTCACGACAATGCACGACTGCACGTCTCCAGACCCCTTATTTACCGACTTCCACTTTTTCAAGCATCTCGAAAACTTTTTGTACGAGAAATGCTTTAAAAACCTAAGCGATATCAAAAATACCTTAAGCAAAACTTTACTTTACTGGCATAAATACACTTATTTTGCTCTGGGAAAATGTGTTGATTCTAATGGTGCTTATCTCGAACAATAGATTTTTGTTTGAGCCAAAATATATCCATTTTTATTTATGAGTACAAAACTGCAAAAACTCTCTAGTAAATCTGATACTATGAATATGTCGCTTATTTTTATGTATTGTGAATCAGGCCCTGAGGAGTAATGTCTAGTGGTGTTCTCTGCTCTTTGATTTACAATATTCTTATCTAAAATCCGAGTATCAACAGGATGTTTTATTGAGAACCGTTTAGTATTTATATCCGTTCAAAATCCCATATTTCTTGCTTTGCATGTCAGATTATATTCTTCTTATTATATAATTATTCAGAAAACTTCGTATTGCATTCGATACTACTTAGGAAGATAATTCCAAAAGTAAAGCCCATTATTCTTTTAAACTAAAAACATTCAAAACCTATGAAGATGGATGTTAGCACATTTAAGCTTTTGTGTTCCAGAATTCAGTTATCATAATTTTCAGCAAACTGTTGCCAGAAATTCAATGACACAGCCCTGTTTCTGACTCACGTCCATGACATGTGTTACTTTTAAGAGTCTTTACATTGTAAATATCTGCAACAGAGTTATGAGAAATTCAGATGATAAATACATAACTTTAAAGATCATAAAAATAACATTTTCAATTTCATTTTTTTCTGATCGGTTAGAGTAAAATAAAATATAGGAGGCATAACATTTGGAACGCTGTCGAAGAGTTTTATATCTACATATGCAGTTTCATTTAATAATTGCTATTTCATTTTGCCCTTGTCGATAGGAGAGTGGGTTATCGCAATGTAATACTTTTAATTATAAAGGCGAGAAATAACGCAGCTCAGCAATGGAAGTAAAGTAAGAAGTTATCGAGAAGACGGATACGGCACAAAAAATATTTACAATGCAAAACCAATACTGTCTGTAGTGTGCGAAGTCACCCACTCTTTGTAAAGGATAATGCAAAAAGGTCGCTTGGTCCTCTTAACAAATAATGAATAATGAATATGTAACCGATACACATTTATTTACGGTACATGGCACATGAATAAGAAACGTTCGATGCCGTAAGAGATAGAAAAGAAACTGGTGTAAGGTGGCATGAGATTTTTATTGCGTGAGTGTAGCATACAATCTGTATAGCAAATATAGGAGCGTTGGTTTTATACGTTTGCATCTTGGGTGTCCATTAAGGCAGCGAGAGAAGTAAAGCGGAAACTGAAGTAAGGTGCAAGGAATTATATTGCCGAAATTAAAGGGCGATAATCATGTTTACTTTAATGTCTTGGTTTTGTGTCCGTGTGTTTTCACATGTTTATTAGTTTTTACTATAAATTAATATATTCGTAGCGATCAAATATTTCGACACTCCGATGTTTTATGTTGGTGGGTTTACATATTTAACATTACTCCTCTCTCTATATTATTCTAGGCGTGTTTCAAAGTGTATTCTTAAATATAATTGCTTCAGCTACTACTTTCTCTAAATGTTAGCTCAAATTGACATTTCCCTCATCCACCATGTGCCATAACCCAATCTAGCTTTCTCTAAAAACAGAAGCATTAGCGCATCAAAACTGAATAAAAAAGCGTCGTTAATGCATCTTGAACTCCGTTTGCTGATCCAATAAATATGCGTAAAAAGATTACGTAGTAACAAACAAACAAGATAAAAACAGAAAAAACGGAAGTCGCTGACACTGCACCGGAAGTTTAAGGGAAGATTACGTTGGTGCACGCTGTGAAAACTCGTTACATTTTTTAGAGTTAATATATATGGAAAAACGATAGGGCGTTCTTAGATGAGTCATTTCAATCAACAAGTTTTACACTTAAGCGTTACTGACCGACATAAATTGTATTTGATACGTAAACGTAAAAAAATGTAGCGAAATTATTCGATAGACATGCTTACATGCATCAGAATAATAAACCGCCATCATTCGTGCGTTTAACAATGATATTCTATTCTTATTCTAAACAAGCAATGGAAAGAGCCTTCACAAAATAAAATACGTTAATTCAATGTTTTTAGACGCCTTAAATGAGATTGCTAACTTTTTTACAGACATTTAAAATTGTCGTAGACTCTAGTAAAATCAGCATGTTATGAGATGAGTGGCCAATTTGTCGAATTTCTAAAAAATACTAGCATTGAGGATGCTGAAGTGCAGCAGATACTCACGTAAAGGCACCAATTCGTATTAAACCACCGACGTTAAGCGACATTACACCTGATTAGTACTAAAAGGGGTGACGATTTTGGAATACGAGGCACTGTATGTGATAACCGCTTACCTCGGATTGTTTCCAATTGTCACGGATTTCTTTTTTTTGCCGCTCGAATTAAGCGGTGCCGAGTCAGATAAGTGTAATTAGCTATTCTACAACATTAGTTTTACAGTTATACGCGCATGCGTCACAAAAATGAGGATATTGATTGATTACCAACATTGAAAGGAGGCCGTTAACGAATACATCAATCTGAAGTATGACTGACTGACAGACAGAAGACTCTTTTAAGATACGTCCATGCAATCTGTCTTCTAGACAGTGATCATTAAACTGATTTAGAAATGTAAGAGGCGGATAAAATAAATGCTCAACAATGATGGCTTATATAGAAACACTCGCTGATCTATCGCTTGATCAGATTTAGTTCAATAGCAAAGGCGTGCTTCAAGGATTTCATTTCTGTTTTCTAACATGTGGCTCACGTATTATGGATGTTAATTATGCTGTGTTGCTAAGTAACAGACTAGACACACGTCACATTTACCAAGACTTGCGTACGCGGATATAACGGCGAAAATGCCAGAAAAACAGCAGGAAGTCGACTTAACAATCTATTATGTAAAATAAATTGTGAAAGTATATTTTTATCATCCTATGAATCTTCTCGCTTTCTTTCTTTCTAATTCTCTGTCTCTCCATGTCTGCTCTCTCTTTAACTATATATATATATATATATATATATATATATATATATATATATATATATATATATATATAATATATGTGTGTGTTATTTGTTTTTGCGATACGTCTTGAATGAATTCAATTATTTACGAAAGTGCATGTTTACCTAAATGCGAGTTGGGAATAATTTTCCTTTTAACCAATTTGTTACCCCCACATGGGGAGCGGTATATATATTATATTTTAAAAATTATATTTTAAAAATATTATATTTTAAAAGTAATATATATATATATATATATATATACGCATACAGAAATACATATATACACAGACATGATAGAAAAGAATAGACAACCATAATAATAATAATAATAATAATAATAATAATAATAATAATAATAATATTAATATTAACAATAATAATAATAATAATAATAATAATAATAATAATAATGATAATATTAACAATAATAACAATAATAATAATAATAATAATAAAAACAATCCTAATAACAATAACATAAACAATAATAATAATAATAATAATAATAATAATAATAATAATAATAATAATAATAATAAGAGAACTGGGATCGTGGGGAGGCTTAGTGCCACTCAAATTCCAGTATAAACCAATGGCCACTACCAGCGGGAAATCAATGATATGAGGCTGTTGCGATGATGCAGATTTATTTGCAAATGCTATAGAAGGAGGTGGAGAGACCTGAACGTCTGGGGAAACTTGTTGTCAGTCAGCTTCAAGAGAACACCACAGGTATCCAAACCGATCGTTTTTTGACTTGTGTGAAAGTTCCATGTGAGCCAATAATAACAATAATAATAATAATGATAATGATAATAATAATAATAATAATAATAATAATAAAATTAATAATAATAATAATGATAATAATAATAATGATAATAATAATAATAATAATAATAATAATAAAATTACAAATAATAATACTGATAATAATAATAATAATAATAATAATAATAATAATAATAATAATAATCTCTATAGTCAAAGTTATTCACCTGATGATCAAGGAAAAATCGAAAAGTTGACTCTATGAATCGGAGAAATTGGAATCCGAGGAGGGCTTAAAAGATACAATGTATAACAATAATGAAATGCCAAGGAAAACCCTTGACTACAGAGACTAACACACACATTACAGGAACAAGCCGGACATATAAAAACTGCTACAGATGTAAAACAAAAAAGAACATTACCTGAAATCATGACAACTGAAACTGTAGAATTGTAAGTTAACCCCCTGTGCCCCTATTTTACCCTGACTCTTTTTAAGCTAACACCAAACCAAAATAATCTTGAAATGTTAAGAAGGGACGGAAAACCCGAGGAAAGGAAGCAATACCGTAATCTCTGCTATATAAAGGCAAAGTAGACTGGGACGTTAGAACGCCTTATTGTCACCCAAATGCAAGTAAACACCAATGGTTGCTGCCAACGAGAAATCAGTGGAAAGCGGCTGTTGTGATAATTAAAATTCATCTGCAAAGGTTATCGAAAAAGTGGAAGTTACTGGAAATTGGGGAAACTTATTGTCATGCAGACTCCAGAGCACACCACAAGTTATTCTCAATGAAAAAACTTTGATAATGGCTTGTGAGACTATCTCCTAGTGAATAAAATTAATAACCAAATAATAATCGTAATAATAATGTAAAATATTGATAAGAAAATATTTCTGATAAAATAGTGATACGAAGAATTCTCTTGCGTAACAAAAAAAAAATTAATAACGAACCTAACAACAAATTAACATCATGGTATATATTAGTATGGGAACCTGTAATCCAAAAGGCTCTTTTAGATTTCAACAAAAAATAATATTTTGTCTGAAGATTTAAAAGATCAAATCTAATGTTTTGTCTGTTTCCATTAAACAGAATTAAATATATATATATATATATATATATATATATATATATTGTGTTTTTCTGTGTTTAAAGCGCCAATAGCATTTGAATTTTAAATTGATATACATATGAAATACGTGTGAAAGCCGAATTACAACGCAATATTATTAAAATAAACAATTATCTAGTGATAATTCTTTGTCAGAATTTCATTATTTTTTCTTTATTTTCCTCGCCATGGAGTTAATTTAAGATGAAGAAGTTAATTAAGAGTCCGCATTCTGCTATCTGCAGTGTTGTTTATGAAATGCCGGGAGAATGCGTTTGACAACACCATTTTGAAATCAGGTAGTGCTTGCCGTGTGAAAAGCGTTGATTCTTCCGGCATTTCAGAAACAACTCCGCAGATAACAGCACGCGAACATTTTATTAACTTCTTTTTCTTCAATTAAACATCTAGACGAGAAAAAAATTACAAAATTCTGACGGATTAAAATTCCATCATATATATTAAATTCAAACAAGTAAATACTTGTTTATTTTCATAATATTGCGGTGTAATTCGGTTTTCGTAGTAATTCAATTTAATATATATATATATATATATATATATATATATGTATATATATATAGAGAGAGAGAGTGAGTGAGTGAGAAAGAGAGAGAGAGAGTAAATGACAAAAAACTATATTCCAAAATTCATGGTTGTTGACCATCTTATAATTTATTCCTTTAATTCAGTTGACTTTTAAAATTCTTGACAGTATCTATTTCCTAGTGCAAAATCAATCACTTGATTATTATATCAATCAGTGAATCTATTATGTCCTTAACTCGTCAGAAGAAATAGCAACAATCAATCCATGCAAAGCGTGATTTTACATGTGATTTGACATGATTGCACTCCGAAAATTGGAAGAGAAGCTGCAAATACCTTTACTATGTTTCCATTACGCCGTTTTGTAATTTCATGAAACAAAGTCCTTAAACCCAATTACTCGTACTAACAACCTACATTAATTCATGAATATTCTACCAAAATGTTCTATTAAATAATTAGTAAATTTATTAATTCTAATTTGTGTATATATACTCATGAAAATAACATCAATAAATTATAAACTATTTAACATGTTTGCATTTTTTTACAAGGTAGTCACCATATATCAAGGCCCGGAAGCCACTCGGGGATAAGGGTTATTGAGTGCACAGCACGTTAGTGTTGGAGATCTGATAAAGTGTCTTACTTAAGGAGGCGGTTCATCAGGAATTTGTTCACATTGAACTTGAAGACATCCAGGTTGTGGTCAGGTGGGAAGCAGGCAGACGGAACAGAGTTCCATAGGCGAGTACTTCTAAGAAAAAAAACTTTGTTCATGGAATCTACGTTTTGATTTTGGCACAGATAAAGAGTGGGGAAGATTTTTGACAGTTGTTTCAGCTAGGCAGTTGCTTAACGTGAAAGATTGGCGAGGGAAGACCAGGGATTGGAGTTCAGACGAGCACCTGCCATGGTAGTAACGATAAAATAAAGACAGGCTCGCAACGTCTCTTCTGTGGGAGAGAGGTTGCAGGGAAGAAAAAAGGGCAGGACCCACCAGGCCACGGAGCCTGTTTTGTACTCTGTCAAGGCAGGATAGGCTGTTTTTAGCAGCTCCTGCCCAGATGTGGCAACAGTACTCCATCCTTGGAGGCACTTGGCTTTTATATAGATAGAGAATTGCCTCAGTAATGAGATATCTTCTGGAGCGGTAGAAGGATCCTACCATTTTTCCAGCGATCTTGGCAACTGACTTGATGTACGTATTCCATTTCAGGTCAGGGGTAAAGGTCAAGCCCAGAAGCTTATCAAAACATTGGGCATTCCTCTAGACGAGAACCACCCATATGAATTGATGCCAGATTGGGAAAGAACGTTGATGATGTAAAGATAAGAGATTGGTTTTAGATGCGTTAAATATAACCAGCCACGTCCTAACCAACTGTACCATGCGCTCAAGATCAGAGGAGAGAGAATCTGAGAGAACTTTGTCATTTACGGCCTTTGATGTGTTGCCATGGATGATCGTGTCATCAGCATAGATGTCAATGAATGATTTAAGTATGTGTTTCGGGAGATCATCGATGTATATCAGAAAGAGTGCTGGGCCTAGGATGGACCCCTAGGGGACTCCAGCATTAATATTGATGGCCTCTGATTTCTGCCCATCAACTACTACTCTTATGAGCCTATCGGAGAGAAATGATTTTATGATAGAGAAAACATGTCCAGTTATACCGTAGCTGGAAATCTTGTGAAGTGGGTCTTTATGCCAAACTTTATCGAAGGCCTTCGATATGTCAAGAGCAATTGCCCTAGAGAGGAAGCCTTTGTCAAGAGATTCGCTAATCCTATGAGATATAACCGTTAGCACATCTGCTGTAGATCTTGCAGAACGGAAACCATATTGCATGTCACTAAGAATGTTATTTCTGCTGAACTCCCTAAACACATACTTAAATCATTCGTTGACATCTATGCTTATGAAACGGAAACGACCATCTACGGCAAGTTGCTTTACTGGATCAAGGTTCTTGAGTAGCTTGGCGACCTCACGCACAGATATTTGTATGTTGCAGAGCGTGTTGTCCGTTATAGGAGGAAATACGTGGAGTTGATGGCCTTCGTCGCATACGGTAGAATTAGCTGCAAAGTTCTTGGCAAATAGTTTGGCCTTGTCTGATGCTGACGCGATGACCTCAGGTCCATTAATGATGGTTGGGATGATGGTTGGCTTCTGTTCAGGATCCTATTTGCTATATGCCAAAACTGGTGGGAACCAAGCCGCTGCTCAGCTACTTTGAATTTAGCGGACTGAGCATATAGCTCTCTTGCATTTTTTATTACTCTTTTACAGTGGTTGCTGGCAGTCCTGAACGTCGCTTTAGTCTCAGTGTCTATTACGTTCGTAGCTATGGAAAAAGTGATTTCTGTGCGCAATGGCAGCAGCACATTCTGGGGAGAACCATGGTTGGCTGTGAGATTTTTGTTGGAATATTTTGGATGGTATGAATCGGTCTATGCCTACAATTAGCCATTCGGTCAGATCTGATACTATTGCATACACGAAACTAAACTTCACTACAAAAAAAAACTTGATCTTTACGGTTATTATAAATAATCAATTGATTTGAATTGAAAATCATACATAATTCAGTTCCGTTGATATTATAATCAAACTTATTATTATTCCTGTTATATTTCTTAGAATCATTCAATTCAAAACCTATACTTAAGTTTGGTTAAGTTTAAGAATTTGCTGGAAACTCCTTTGTTAATCGTAATTGTAAATAGTTTAAATTAATCTAATTTAAAGTGAAATAGAGTTACTTCCCTTGGATCAAATCTATAGATATATTAACTGTTCTTATATTTATTCTTTAACATTCATACTATAAATATTCCCATTCCATAGGCATCCATATTCAACTAATAAGTAACATAGATATTGATCTAATGTCTTTCACTTAATGTTATTAAAAAATTAAATCAATTTATATTATAAACTAATTTACTAATCCGTCCAATATAAAATGTTAGTGTTAAAATTATTTCAATCGATAGTCATAACTTATTAAGTTATACTTTATTTCTGCTAATGTTGATTGATTACTTATCTTTACCTTAATTTTAATATTTTTATTTATATATTTATTTATATTATTCTTTCATCAATATCACCAGCATCGTTATTATTTATTTTGAAAGTAATATGTTTATTTGTACATTTCACATACACTAACCAGTTCAACATGTGACAATGTAGTATTAATAACCATTTTACGAATTGTTACTTATTTAAGTATAATTTTATTTTAACACTGGATACATCCTAATTCTTTAATAATAATGTTTCAGAGTTTTCTAATCTGATAGTATGCGATTTTAGTTATAATAAAATGAATGTATATTTAAGTGAAATCTAATTCTATTTTTAATTTAAGTTAATTAAGAGTTATAAGCATTGTTAAGATCTAAAATTATAGACCATGCCCACCTCCGATTTTTCTTATGTTTTAGCCCTCCCCCTCTATCTTATGCTTTGATGTGCTTTGTTCATATTGTGTTATCCTGTGCTGCAGTTATTATAGATCAGTTCCTCAGTTTACGTCTCCTTTTCGCAACTATATCGAAGTGTTTTCGTTATTCTATATTATGAATCCTCCGAATCATTGTTTCGCTTCCCATTTTCTGTTCTCGTATTATCTTTTGTCTCCCTCTATGTTAGGTGTTTTCTTGTCGCCTTAGATACTCCTTTCCAATTCTCTCTTTCATTTCTATTATTATTATTATTATTATTATTATTATTATTATTATTTTTATTATTATTATTATTATTATTATTATTATTATTATTATTATTATTATTATTAAGATGAAAATGAAAATAAAGAACATATCATTTTCGTGAATAAAATTCCAGTTAATTAAAATCTTTTAAAAGTGAATATTAATAATGTTTATCAGAATACAAAAAAAAAAACGAAAAAAATTTAGATATAATTAAATGATAAATCATTGTTTAAGAGTAATTAATATGCAATTCATTACATTTGAAAAAATACAGAAAACAGATGGAGGTGCGTGCACGCGTTTTGATTTGAATTCGTATTCTTGTGTGAATAGAGATGCACACTTCAAAAAGAAGCAAATGTAGCACAACAAACATGTGCACATTGACAAACACTACATAACGACATGACAATATGCACGAATTAACATATGCATAGAAATTCAACACATATATAATCGCATTAACGTACGTAGAAGCACACAAATACAGGGCGTTCGAGACATATCTTTGAATTTTGATATTGTTTAAAATACCGGAAAAGATACAAGTCTAACAAATATTAACTCCATCTCTAAGAAAAACCCGACAATAATTTATTTTATTTCTTCATTTGTGGACTATTATCCTCATCTTCTAGTTGTTTTTTTTTTTACGACATTTCGGGCAATTATTCCTCCGGCCTTCGTCAGGTGGTTAACCGTGACGGGGTAGGAATGTCGACTCTCCCAACTGCATTCACAGCTATAACTGCCTTCTATACTTGTTATCGTCTCACCATGGTTTGGCCAACTGATCCTCTGACCGACTTTGGTTGGGATTCAAACCGCTACTTTCGACAATGCTCACCTGGAATCGTAGATATTCCGCATATCTATCCATTGCGCCATGGGCCCCGAAGGGCAATCAAGATTGGATTTTTTGTCTTATAAATCCACATTTTTATATTTTTGTTCTTAATTGTCGAGTTCGTACCGAAATTACCCCCCAAAATTCGAAATCAATTTAATCTATATAATTATAAAACTCAAATGACCTTGTAACGGGTGTTGTAACCAAACATCCGGTTTACGACTTCCGGTTGCACATGCGTACATAAAAATAAATCCCAAAACAAAAAACACAAATCGCTGGACCAGTTTCGTTCGAACAAACGGACGTCCTTAGAACAACGAATATCTTAAATTTATTGAATAAAAAACTTCAACATATGGGAAGAAAACGCAAAACGTGATTAGAAATAATACGTATAATCATTGACCGGTTTCATATATACGGTATATATTATATGAAATAATCAACGCGACAATAAAACATATTGTTTTACTGTGTACGTATTAAGCATCCCAATTTCTTTTTTCGTGTTTAAATTATCCAAATAAACAATTGTTAATACTTTCTGCTTTTTTTCACATGGTTAATTTCCTTATTACGTTTAAGTTATTTTAACGCTATTTTCTTACAAATAAATCTACTTTAACGCGTTGCCAACCATAAAAGCATTTTACAACGGCGATTTACCCACCGCCTTCCTTTTTTGTAAATTAAATCTGCATTTTTAATACATATTTCTTGAAAACATTCATACATTTTCTTCTACACATAAATAAATAACCCCGAAAATATTTTTAAAAATTGCGTTAGAAATAAATAATCAACGCGACAATAAAATGTATTATTTTACTGTGTACGTCTTTAACGTTTCAATTATTTCTTTTTTTTTTTCGCGTTTAAATTAAAAGATATATCAAACACTTTTCGCCAAAATATTTGAGACCATAGTTAAAAAAATATTTGAGACCATAATTAACCAAGTTCTAGTCCATCATCTTACAGATCCTAAACTTCTGACTGACCAATAATATGGATTTAGGCAAGCCCGTTCCCCAGCAGACATCCTAACTGTAATCTCAGAACGTATATACCAGTCACTGAACAAAGCGGGGAGGGCAGAGCGGTAGCTCTAGATATATCTAAGGCTTTTGACAGGGTATGACATGAGGGTCTTCTCAAGAAAATAAGATCATACGGCATCACTAGAAGAATACATAACATAATTAGATCCTTCTTGAATAAGAGAAAAATCCAGGTTGTCCTTGACGGTCGTACATCTAAACAATATGATATAAATGCGGGAGTGCCTCAGGGGTCTATCCTTGGACCTCTGCTATTCTTAATATTCATAAATGACTTCCCTGACAAAATTATCTGTTAGATGGGTGTGTATGCTGACGACACCACGCTCTATAACAGACACGACAGGAAAAACAAATGAACGCATATCTAAAGGAATGACAGAAACACTAGAGGATGACCTTCGATTCGTAGTGGAACGGGGACAAATGGGTGGTCACCTTCAATGCTGCCAAGACTAAACTTGTTTCCTTCAATAATTACAAGAAACCTTCTCTACCACCAATAGCAATGGCCAAAGACTCTTTATCTGAAAATACATCCTTTAAACTCCTTGGCCTAACGTTCACAGGAATCATGAGTTGGAACAATAACATTGAGAACATTACCAGGGCCGCTACAAAGAAGTTCGGTTCTTTCTACCGTGCTAGAAAGCTACTGACGCCTGAAAGTATCCTATACCTCTATAATGACAACTTAAAATATGGGCTAAAGAATTTTAACAAATGTAGAAACGATATATGAGAATCTAATATACGCCTGTCTGTGTCCTTGCAACGAAATGCAAAAAGCTTTAACGTTGAAATATGTGATAGAATTCAAACACAGGTATTGAAGAATTAGGTGAAATAGAGATAATTATATATATATATATATATATATATATATATATATATATATATATATATCAACCATAAAGAAAGCACTTAACGACGCCCATTACAAATACTCACTATTCGCCGACGAGGACCAAGATACTGTATATGTAAGTCAACGTTTATCAGGAACAAATCATCCAATCGATCCAAAGATGTTAACGAATATTTCAGAATGATTTTAACGCAGTAAACAGATATCAAACACATAGGCTAGACGAAGACCAGCCATTCTTTAGGTCACTAAAGCTGTAATTGTTTTTCGATATTGTAAGACGAGGCCACGACTTACTGCCCCATTTATTTGGAAGGAAACTCGAGCTCAATTTATACGCCTATATTGGGGTAATGTTCATTGCTAACACGCGTGTTGTTTAGCCAGTGGCAGAGGAGAGGTGATACGTGCGTAACAAGTATAAAAAAACCTGGAAATGGATGCCTCCAATTATTTTCTAGCTTCAATTTCTAGCTTCAATGCTAGGATCGTTTTCTGAATATTACCGATTGCAATTTTATTGGTTATTACCTGTCGAATTCGAGGAATGATCACACAAAGTCTTATTAGTTTCTTGAAGGACATCGTGAAGGTAATGTATTCAGATTAAGATGTCGCATGACGTTTTCTCGATTGTAATATATACACACATGACAAACAAATAGATAACCATAGATACAGTTTATTAAAAAAAAAAACATAATTTATAGAACAGAACGAAAAATAAATTATCAAAAATTTAACTACTAATACTTGGATTATATTCCCTTTGCTGTTTAGGTTAGAAATTGATCAGTTGACAACTAGAGTCTTGAGGAATTTTTTGCTTTTTGTGACGCAATAATGCTAAAAGTCTAGCCTCAGAAAATGTCTTCCTTTCTGAGAATGTAGGTTGTAGTAGATAATAGCATTGCAACGTGTTAATTATCTATCTATCTATCTATCTATCTATCTGTTCAGTGATAATTGGACAACAGCCAGTGATATTGCTAGAATTGTTTATATTTAGAATGACTGTTTAGGGGAATAAAATTGGTCACTCGAATGTAAACATTAGTTTTCGCTAAAATAATTACAATAAATTAGCGTAGCTAAATATAGACAAAATATAAGATAGATTGTCCTTGAGCGGTTACCTACTTAACTAGATGTCACACAGCAGTGAGACGCGTCTTTGAATCACTTACGTAATCGGAACTCAGCATTGATACGTGTCTTATTCAGAATGATGTTACCGGTGACAGGTCAAAAGTTTAGAGTTGATAGTCTAGGAGTTGTCAGAAAACTGTGCAAACGTTCATTGCTACGAGCTCCGAAGCGAAGTTAGACAAAAAGAAGAATATAGACACGAAGGCAGATAATGTGAAACGCCTGAGACAAATCTGAAATAAATTCATATGCATAAAATATAAAAAAGTATACATCATATAATCACGTCACAAAAGTTTTTATATTACACAACTGGGGGAAATATAGAAGAATTCCATACCTTTCTGTCCGGAGGTACTCATTCTTCAACCGATGGGCTGCTGTGCAATTTACATCAAATGAACGCAATGGAACAATGATACATTCCTGAACCTTTTCTTTACATGTTGCTTCTGAACGATGGGCAACACTTTTTATTTTATGCATATAAATTTATTTCAGATTTTTCACAGAGTTTTCACAGGAATCTGTCTTACGTGTTTACATTCTTTTCTCTGTCTAGTTTCGCTCTCGTGCCAATACACGTCTGTATAGATAAATATATAGATAGATAGGTGGATAATAAACTTTACACTGCTGTTATCTAACATTTATTTAATATTGAATCATAATTAGCAGAATTGATGTTTTCTTTTGCACTTCAATAGGTCTGAGCGACCGTCACTCTAAATTGTATTCCATACAATTGCTGAGAAACCCCAATGTCTCAGCGTTGGCTACACTCTTCTAAAGTTAAACTCTTTTTAGAGAGACTTCATACCCGTATCATTCTACTGTCGGGAAATAATGCAAATTGTAACTCATCAAAGAAAATTACATTGGTCCAAAGGGCATAGGTATCTTAACTATCTCACGAGCCCAATTTTCATGTGCTGTCGCAGCTTTACTGTAATAGTTCAGGTTGTATAGATACCTGACAGCTATTTTGAGACTGAAACCAGGTTGTGCTGCAATGTCAGAGGCTGTGCAGCGAGGGTTCTTTTCAAAATTTCTTTTCACATGACACAAGTTTTTAAGAGAGCCTGGAGACGAGTTTTTAGGAACATTTTTTGTCCTCTCTTGTGAAATAAATTATCATTCTATTATTAGTGTTGTATATTGGAGGTGATGATATATTAAAACGTGTCATGTGTTATCTACTGGATGTAAGATATTGTTCTTTTAACAGGCAGATAATAAACGTATAAATCGTATGTATGTTGTTTAGCCAGGGGACATGATATTGATGTTGTATCAGACTTATCACATGGGATATTTTTACAGTTCATATGTAAGATGAATAATATATCCTTCATACCTTTTTCTTGAAGAGTTCTTTTAACTTCCTGCTGCTCCGTGACGAACCATGAAGCGATCAGCACCATATAATTGAGACATCTGTTCTTATTTGTGAAACCATTAAAACAACTCTTCATATTTTTATAATAAAAATTTATTACAGTTGTCTCAATTGGTTTTCACAGGATCTGCAGTTAGTCTACATTTTCTGTTCATACAGCCCGCTCCTAGCTGTCTGTCCACCCCTGTCTACACGTCTGTCCGCTCTGGTGGTCAATCCTCAACTCCCTGAATCTTTCCAAAACTAACTACATCACGTGTTCTCTTACGTCACCTAATTACGTGTCTCATACCAATCTAATCCACCTAGTTATTTGTTTATTCAAAACGCCAAAATAATATTTACATATATTTTTTTTATTTTCACATTCTTTTTGCGATTCACACGTCAATCATTTATTTCGCAATTAATTGTTTATTCTTCTAATCATAATAACTGATCCAGCGACCATCCGTCGCTCAAATCAATTAACAAGAATACAATAACAATAATAATAATGTTTTGGCCTTGACCCCGCTTGCCACAGTTAACAGATACTATGCTATGATCACAACCTAAGGGGTCATAGTATTACACCAGTAGAAAGGGGTAATAGTAGATTTCTTTCTATTTTTCGTTAACTAAGACCAGCTTTATGTTTACCCACTGATCGTTCACGCAGAAATTCTGATAGGTATTTGCTTCGTCGCATCCTCCAATGTTGTTAAATGAAATTTTAATGAGATACTTGGAATTATTTCAGTACTATTATTCTCTGTATATATAAACACTCATGTATTATCTTTATATATAAATAATCATATATTAATCTTTTAGAGAATATTTATTTTAGTGTCTGTTCTTTTTTGTTATGTCTGTGCATATTTCTAAGTTTCCATACTGATGCATTTATGTTGGGAAAAATGATTCAATTATTGACTATTAAATTAATCATTCGTATTCCTTGCGAAACGCTCAAATTCGTCTAAAAATCGTGAAAATAAAGTTTCAATATTTACTTAGAGATAGCGCATAATAAATAATAATAAATTGGTTTGACACTTTATCCAAAAAAACACCTGCACAAACAACTGAAAATAATTATATGCGCCATCTACTGATACTTATATATTATCTACATTAAGTTTTAATTTGATAGAATATAGAAAATGTTTGCATATTCTTCTTTTATATAATTGCATTATAAAAAAATTTAAAAAATGAAAAAATTGAAACAGGTATAATTGAGCTACAGAAACGTTTATGTAAGCTTCAAAGATGAAATGCTCCATAAATTCCTGAACACACAAATTAGCTGATTAGGAAGGGTGCGGTGAAAACTAGAAATTTGTTTATATCAAGCACTGTATAAGGCAGGAGAGGGGAGGGAAGTAGCCCTTGATATATCTAAGGCTTTTGACAGAGTATGGCACGATGGTTTTCTGATGAAAATTAAATCCTATGGTATTTATGGGACGAATGCTTAGCATAATTAGATCTTTCTTAAATGAGAGAAGAATCAAGGCCGTCCTCGATGGGCGTATGTCCAAAAAATTTGATATAAATGCGGGTGTGCCTCAAGGATCGATTCTTGGACCTTTGTTATTTCTGATATTCATAAATGACTTACTTGATAAAATTGACTCTGAGATGGGTATATTTGCCGACGACACAATGCTCTATAGCAGGCATGTGTGGAAGATTAATGAGCACATATCTAAGGTAATGGTCGAAACCCTAGAGGGAGACCTTGAGTCTGTAGTGGAATGGGGTAAAAAATGGATGGTAACGTTCAACGCTGCCAAGAAAAAGTCGTTTTCTTTAATAATTACATGAAACCTTACTAACCATCAATAGCAATGGCTAGCGATGCTTTACCTGATCACTCCGTTCAAGCCTCTTGGATTAACATTCACAGGAAACATGAGTTGGAATAGATACATCGAGAGTATTGCTAAGGCTGCTGCAAAGAAGTTGGGCTCTTTCTATCGTGTTAGAAAGCTACTTACGCCTGAAAGTATTCTGTAGCTCTATAAAGACACCATTCGCCCATGTATGGAGTACTGCTGTCATATTTGGGCTGCTGCATCTTCTACTAGTTTCTCGCTCTTGGACTGGCTTCAAAAGAGAGTAGCCAATCTAATAGGTCCTGAACTATCATCTCTAATCTTCAGCCCCTGTCCCACCGACGTAATGTTGCATCCCTCTGCCTGTTTTACAAGTATTATAATGGTGGATGCTCTGCCGAACTACAAGCCCTCGTACCCCCTCGACGAAAATACCCTCGACAAACTCGACAAACAGCGAAATCCCACACCTACACAGTTGAGATCCCTAGATGTAATAAGCCTTTTATTCTAATAGTGTCTTGCCCAGAACTACGGGACTTTCGAATTCTCTTCCGGTTTCCGGTTTCCTGCTTCCCAAACTGTACTGACATGCAGAAGTTCAAGTGTAATATAAACATATATCTTGTTACTAAACTCCCTACATTATACCCCTGCAACTTAGGTCCGTGATAGTAGCCTCCTACATCAAAGTGACAACGTGCCTTGTTTGGGATGAAAGTTGTTGCAATATTTTGGAGTGATAATGGGGTATGATCCCACACAGTCGGACGATTCTATTTATAAACGATGCTGCTAAGAACTGACGAATCAAATTAATTCATGTTCTGCTACAAACCAATCAGAAACCAGAATTGCTTCATAAATATTAAACCTTTTCTGGTGCAATTTCACATGTTCTTTCCCGGGTTTCGACACGGTAAGAATATTTTGTTCTGTGGAACTGTCTACGACAAACAAGTCACCTACCAGGACTTGTGTGTAACAGCGAATCATTTGAAACTGTTCTGAAACTCAAGATGGCTTACACTTCTAGAAAAGTGTAATAAAAAAAGAAGCTAGTTGGCTAACTTTAAACTGTATAGAATGTACGAAATGTATAAAATCGCGAGACAACCGCAACTCTTCGCATAAGCCTGCCGAATCCTAGCGTGGGTGAAACGCGGAATATTCTGTGTAGCTTAACTGCATGTATATCTTATAACTTACTATCTATCTATCTATCTGTCTCTCTCTCTCTCTCTCTCTCTCTCTATATATATATATATATATATATATATATATATATATGTATATGTGTGTGTGTGTGTGTGGTTGTGTGTGTGTATATATATAATACATACTAGAATGTGTTGTAATTATAAATCAACCAGGATGGAATGCTCCATCATTTCACGCTACACACACAAACACACACACACACACACACACACACACACACACACACACACACACACACACACACACACACACACGCACGCATGCTAGACTGTGTTATTATAAATCAACCACGATTGAAAGTTTACAGTAAATGTTTTAAAAATTGTATACTGAAATTCTTATTATGTCATCGTGCTACAGAAATTTCCGACATTACAAACTGAAATACATAAACACACACATATAATGAGCTGTCAAGTCGAATTCTAATCTATAAGGTTCAGGAAACTATGTTGTCTGACATCAACACAAATGAATTGTTTATAGT
>NC_136487.1:4075000-4200000 GCF_053919585.1 Euprymna scolopes | reverse complement strand
TGAAATTAATCAAAGGTTGTTTAAAAGCATTCAAAATAAGAATCAAACAGAAAACAAACAGTCAGAAACTCGATTAATACTGAAAAAATAAGGGGGTATGATTATTTTTGAACATTGCAGATTTTATAAATAGCTGTATATTTCTTTTATTACAAGTATCCCGAGATTTTAAAATGACGAAAATGATCAGAAGAGGTTTATTAAGAATATGTATCAATATGGACGTAAACAATAAATTCTTACAAAAGTTACACCTAATAAACTCAATTTTCAAGGGGGGTATGAATAATATCGGGCACAAGTGTATATATATATATATATATATATATATATATATATATATATATATATATATATATATATATATATATACTCAGTTTTATCCATAGGTTAACTATTTTGAACTAACCGACATAAAGTTTAATTAAAAGATGGGAGGTGAGTTTGAATAATCTAGAAAATCCGACAAAGACAAACATTCGTTCGTGCTCAAGATGCTTAAGTATCCTTGAAGTCTATTAAAAAATTAGTTAATCTCCTTTATTAAAGTAGTAATTGTCAGTTGGTTTCGATTGGCAACGACGCGAAGATTAACTTATATTCTTATAGACAATTGTTCTTGTTTTGTAAAAGGTAACATATCTTTATATGATAATAATTTTCTCCAAATTCTTATCTCAGCCCACGCTGAGTCGTAAGCATAATGTATCGTTGATTATTTTCAGATCCGCAGAGTTAAACTAGGAAATACTGATACTTTGAGCTGAGATGACTGTTAGGCCATACATTCTACCTGCTTTCAGTACTTAAGGTGAATGAAATGAATCGTCTTTTTTCTGAATATGGCGGAGGTCTCTGATTTCCACCCTTCGGATTAACTCGACTTGGAACTTTATTTTACAATGCACATTCAATCAAGTGGTGAAAGTTTTTCACGCAATCTTAGACAGCATTTGTCTTATTTATAGATTATTATATCATAAAAAATGATATTAAATATGTTTGCACCCCTTTAAAAAGAATGTACAAAAGATACAAAAATATATCATCAAATCTCAATTTGAAGAGATTTCTGCTATAACTTATTACTAAATAGTTTCAGTTTTCGCTTTACATAAAAGTTGCAAAAAATTTGAATTACTCGAACATATTGCAGTTTAATTTACTTTTACTTCGGTGAATTATATATTATACATTTGTACATCAATACAATATAATGAATATATTTATAAATGTCTATAATATATATATAATAAATACAATATATAAAACGCAAATATATGTGTGTATGAAACTTGACTTCGACCGTAAAGCATGTTCAATTGATAGGAAGATAAGGCATGTCATAAACACATGTTTATGTTTAATATGCTCAAATATGTACGTTCGACATTTCATATATCTTTCCTTACACTCTAACGTATATAAATTATCGAAAACTTTCGATGGTATTGTTAAATTATTCGTATGATATCGAAAAATTATTCTCACGAAAAACGAACATATTGTGCTGTGAATAGAAATCATTTTTTAAAGTTTATTTCAAAAAAGTATTTGCCTATGATATTTTAAAGTTAATTCACTGAAATGCGGACCAAACTTTAAGAAGTATTTGAACGTGTAATATTATTATATAATTTTCATTTGTAATCAGTAAGGTTTTCATAAGGTACTCATGCACTTATTGTACCGCGATGAAATAATAATGATACTATTTAGAAACCCATTTATAACGCGGGCTTGTTAACTATTCTGTACTTTCATCTAACAATTAAATAAACAAAAAATACCATGAACATTAATTTAACTTGAAAATTCTCACTAAAAACGCACGGTCCGTAACTCTGTAGAAGTACTAAAGGTTAACTTCAAGGTTAGCCACCCTGTGTTTACAAAGTACCAAACTTTGAATCATTTTAACCATAGTAAATACGATGTGGCTTGTAAATATAAAGTCAACAGATCGATTTTTTAATATGTCGTTTTAAGCACTATTTACTTGGCATGTCGAAAATAGTAATATATCCAAAAATTACGAACATTCATTAAAATACCTATGCAACATGCACAGAATACAACATTGTGGCGATGAGCCAGAGGTTGTCCTTTGTTGATAGTGCGGAACCTATTAGATAACGGACTGCTTTTTTGAATCCTGTATGGAGAGATATACATGCCGTAGATGATTTAACCAATATGTGACAACAATAATCCTTGCGTTTTATGGTTATGTAAATTCTCAACTCACTGAACTGGACTCATGTAAAGTCAATTCTAAAACAGAAATATTTATATACAATATATTCTTTATCTGTACATAAAATGCTATCAAATTTAATATAAGTATTTATAAATTTAATATGTTCTAAAGAGTATGATTGTAAAAATATGCCCTACGGAATGAAAAATAGTATCAATAAAATATAGTATGGAAAATATTCGCATGTATTCTCATTTCCATTTCAAAATTAAGTCTTACTTCGCTTACAACCTCTGATTATATTGCATTCATTTTCGTTTTATTTGTAGATTTATCTCCCGCCACAAGTGACAACATGTGAATCAATTAACAATTAATAACAGCGAGAAACGGTGCGCATATGCGAAAGATTTGAGTTGAGCGCTCGCAGCTGCTAAGATGCATTCGTCCAATTATGATAGTTTCTAAGATTAATGATTCTTTCTAATTGTTGATTTCCATCTGAATGGCTTTTAGCAAAAATATTGATTTTTAACTAATTACGCAAGCTTATTAGTTTGCGAATGTGTGTGTTCATTTACTGCCAATATGCCAATGAAACAATCCGATTTTAAAGAGAGAATGCAGAAATATGAGACACTGGAAAGAGAAAAACAGGAATGCAGGAAGAGAAAGGAAATGCACGATACAACTGAGGAATAGTATAGGTATAAGGATAGAAGAAAAAATCTGAAGACAGCGATATCATTCAGTTTATTAGTAGATATACCGATAGAAAGTAATATATATATATATATATATATATATATATATATATATAGTGTATGTTCTTTAGTGCTACATATATGCATACATGTATTTACTGAGATTTCTAGTCGAAGATCCAGCGTCCCCATGCGAGCAAATCGAGAGTACTTCTTATGTGCTACGACACAGGAACACATTTTTATATGAAAAAAAAATGATTTTAAAGTTTTGTAGAAAAACGAACGAAAGGGAAACCATTATAATACTACCAATGGGAGGGGGAAATGGGAGGACAATTGTGTGGAAATATATATATATATATATATATATATATATATATATATATATATATATATATATATATATATATATATAAATATATGTATAGTGTTAAATGGAATAATTCCAGGAGGAAATCCGGGTATGAGAGCTCAATGTGGTAAACAGAGCAATAACATAAAAATATAACACGGAAATTACATAATTGTCGATGCAATAATTTATTTCAACCTTATGGTATTTTCAAGTATTTAAACAAGACAATTACATTTTTGATACTCAAAAATGTAATTGTCTAGTTTAGATGCTTGAAAATACCATAAGGTTGAAATGAATTATTGCATCGACAATTATGTAATTTCCGTGTTATATATATATATATATATATATATATATATATATATGTATATATATATATATATATATATACATGAGCAAACAGTTAATAAAATATGTTAAAAAACACTTTGAAATGAGTTAAAACCATATTTAATCTGTATTTAAGTATTTTTGTAATAGTTTTATAGTGTAGAACTAGACCTCTAATAAAATTTGAGTATCATGAAGATCCCAGTTAATCGAGTAAATTTTTTTATCGAATCCATCTGAAAGACAGCATTTATTATGATTTAATTATCTAATCCTAAATCAATCACATGTTATATATATGTTATACGAACTATCCAGAATGTACAAAACATGCATTTCCCTGATGAGGTCTTCATTAATGTAACATCTTTTGAAAAAATAAAGCATCTGCGCATATATATATATATATATATATATATATATATATATATACACACATGTATGTATATATGTATATGTATATATATATATATGTATATATATATATATCTGTGTATATATATATATATATATATATAATTTTTCTTCAAGTTCAAAATATCGAGTTTTTTAAGTTAATCATTTATTATTTTCAAAAAGTAACCATTAAAATATTGTTTCGTTTGATCCAACTAAAAAATATAAATAAATATGGCAATCAATATAACTAAAAATAGGATACGACGAATGCTTAAATAAATATAAAACAAGTGAATATACAAAAACATTAATTTTCAATAAATTAAAAATAAAAACAATATAATTCACTCAATACGAAAATAATTGGAATTACTTAAAATAAATGATCGTAATCTTTGTAACGAGTAAAATTTGTTTGTTTGTCGGTTGTATAAAACATTTAATTTGTTCAAAATCTGTTGTTTTTCTTTGTTTCTTAAGGTTAACACCTGAAGAGTACGTAATTACAGACATAATTTTGAAGGTGTGTTAGTTGCAAAAGAAACAATATTTTGATGGTGACTTTTTGATAAGTAATGAATGACCAACTAATAAACTTTGATGACAGCTAATATATTACACTATATATTCTGTGGAACCACTTTAAAATGAATTGGTTGAGCTTGGATTTTTGTCCAACTTATATGAATGTAACTCTTTAAACAAACTATACCTCATGTGATATGACGTTTATTCGTCTGTATATTTCCCTGTTCATATTTGACTTTTATTTAAAGTATCGTAGTGTTTACGCCGTAAAAAATAACTTCAAATCGAGAAGGCTAACAGAAACTCCGCACAATGGAAAAGTGTTATTAAAATTTAACTTTAAAAAATTAATGCAGCACAAATACAACAGGAACATAATGAATTAGTTATTATTTAGCAGCATACACTTCTGCAATTTTACAGTCGTCAATATTTTTGGTATTTCTTTAATTAGTCTGCGGTAATACTACGGCGAAAGAGCATCCCACCTCTCTTTAATTTTTCACAAAAGTTCTTCCAGATTTGGAATTTTATCATTGCGTTGCTGTTGCTTGATGTAATGCCATGCGTTTTCGCAATGGTTAAAGTTTGCAGACTGTGCAGACCAATCAAACCACGGAATATCATTCTCTCGTAGGACCCTCTTGACAATGCCAGCTGTGTGAATTGGTGCATTACCTTACATGAAGATAGGAATATCATCCAAATTCCAGCCAAAGTAGAGTTGAAAATGCCGAGTGAACGTGTTAATGTACTTGATCGAATTAATTCGACTTTGCAAGCGAACTGTAATCACTGGACCATTGACACTAAGAACGCCCCACACCAACGCTGAACCTCCACCGCCTAGCAGCGTTGAAATTGTGCACCTAGTATTAAGTTCTTCGCCCTTTCTTAAATGGACGTACTGTCTAAAATCACTGCCTAGCCTATTGAACTTGCTTTGTTCGTTACAAAAAAAATATTGGCTTAGCTCTTGCAAGCCAGCCTTGCAAGTTAAAATTCTTTAAATTGTTTTTAAGTGTAGAAAGAGAGTAATTTTTAACAAGATTACACTGTTATTGGATTTGGGGAGCCGTTTCAAATCGATTTATGAGGCTGCGAATTTTGATAGAATTGCCGTCTATGTAAGAAGTAATTCTAGGACGACCATATTTGGGGGCATCACGGACTCTGCCAGTGTTTTTGCGTGTTTGCAATTATTCGAATCATTTTCTCATCGCATCTTAATCTGCTGCCGATTAGATAAGCCAAGAAGGTTGATATTAATGACTTTCTGACGATCATTAAGAGAAGGTCGAGGCATATGGACTAAATGTTTTGTTGTATATCCTGGAATAGCAAAATTTACAATTAGAGATTCTTTGTTGCCTAAAAGGTAAATATCTTAACCTTATTATAATCCCATTTATTGCTGCAGCGTTTCTTTTTGCCTTCACGATTTAAATTTTTTTTTTAATTGACGTGGAGACTAGAATACTTCAATTAAAAGTCAAATATGAACAGGTAAAATTATTAAAGAATCAAAGGCGAATCAAGTAAAGTATATGTTGTTTAAGAATTACATTCAATTAGCTTTTTTTTGCGGTTTTTTAAAATATGAAACGTGCGGACTTTTTTTGGCGCCACTGTTTAACAAAATCAGCGCAATAGCTTCATTTTAAAACTTTTATTGAAATATATCAATGAAGGCCAACCCCCAATATTTCCTCCTGTATCAGAAAACACGCTATGTGATATACGTATATCTGTACGTGATGTTGCCAAGCTAATCAAAAACCTTGATTCCAGTAAAGCAACTGGCCCTGATGGTATTCCAATTATAGTACTCAAAAAACTTCAACCTGAACTAGCGCCCATACTTACAAAACTGTTTAAACGTTGTCTTAAGGAGAATAGTTTCCCATCTCCCTGGAAAATCTCATCAGTATGCCCTGTATTTAAGAATTCAGGTGATCGCTCATCCCCCTCTCAGTACAGGCCAATAAGTCTCCTGTGCGTCATGAGTAAGTTGCTAGAATCTGTGTTAAATACAGAAGTAATCAAACATCTCAACAAAAATAACCTTCTTAGTGACACTCAATATGGTTTCCGTTCTGCTAGATCTACAGCAGATGTCCTTACAGTTATATCGCATAGGATTAGCAAATCTCTCGACGGTGGCAATCTTTCTAGGGCAATTGCTCTTGACATATCTAAAGCCTTTGATAGGGTATGGCATAAAGGTTTACTTCATAAGATCGCTAGCTATGGTATAGCTGGAAAAGTCTTCTCAATTATTAAATCATTTCTTTCTGATAGGTTCATAAGAGTAGTAGTTGAGGGGCAAAAATCAGAAGCTCACAGTATTAATGCCGGTGTCCCTCAGGGATCCATCCTGGACCCAACTCTTTTCCTGATCTACATTAATGATCTTCCAAATCACATCCTTACATCATTTGTAGACATTTATGCTGACGACACTACCATTTATGGTACCACATCTAAGACAGTAAACGAGCAAGTACTCTTCAATTCTCTCTCCTCTGATCTTGAGCATGTAGTACAATGGGGAAAGGAGTGGCTGGTTACTTTTAATGCATCTAAAACCAAGCTTCTCTCTTTACATCATCAACATTTTAATCCACATTTGTCATCAATTGAAATGAATGGCTCTCGTCTTCAGGAGGCCTCAAGTTTTGACAGGCTTCTGGGCTTGACCATTACTCCTGATCTTAAATGAAACACGTATATCAAATCTGTTGCCAAGGCCGCTGGAAAAATGGTGGGATCTTTCTATCGATCCAGTAGATATCTCACTGCTGATGCTATTCTCTATCTATATAAGAGCCAGGTACGTCCAAGGATGGAATACTGTTGCCACATCTGGGCAGGAGCTGCTAGAAAGGACTTGTCCTGCCTTGATAGAGTTCAAAATAGACTTCGTAGCCTCGTAGGAGATGTCCTTTTCTCCTCCTTACAACCTCTATCTCACAGAAGAGATGTTGCGAGTTTGTCTCTGATGTATCGTTATTTTCATGGAAAGTGTTCAACTGAGCTTCAATCTATGGTCCCCCCTCGCCAAACTTTCACAAGAAACACTCGTCTAGCTGTAAACACTATCAATAATTTCCCCCACTCTTTATCTGTGCCTAAACCTAAACATAGATTCCATGAACAAAACTTCTTTCTTAGAACTGCACGCCTGTGGAATTGTCTTCCGTTTTCCTGCTTTCCAGCTGACTACAATATGGTTGTGTTCAAGTCTAAGGTAAATAAGTTCTTGATGAGCCGTTCCATATAAGTTATTAAATTTACAAAATGTTCATTACTAATGATTACTATATTGACCAACTTCTACTGTACACTCTTTAACCCTTATCCTTGAGTGGCCTCTGGGCCTTGATAATGTGGTGATGCCTTTGTAAAAAAAAAAAAAAAAAAAGGTATCTTTAGTAGAAGACCTGATATCTAATCAATGTAGCTTCCTTTTTCGCGCCACTGTACACACACACACACATATATATATATATATATATATATATATATATATATGTGTGTGTGTGTGTGTGTGTGTGTGTGTGTGTGTGTGTGTGTGTGTGTGTGTGTTTGCGTATGTGTGAGGGAGCGCGCGTGTAGATATTCGTCGGATTTTAATAGGGATATCAGAAAGACAGAAGAAACGGTCTGTACTGTGTAAGATGTCAATGTTGATGGACCTCAGAGATTGGTATCTTTCCCCCGTTCTTTAGAAAACGATGATTTCTGCTGACCTTCCACGTCTGCGAATATCGTGTAAATGTCTACATTTAATCCCAAGACTACAATTGTTGAGGTGTACGTGAAGGTGTTATCGTTGTTATCGACGTTGTCTCTGGAATCGATCATCTTTAGCATTTCCCAAGCTTCCGTCTTTCATTTTAGCTCCAATCGACCACCCCTTTACATTTCCCTCGCTATCAACTCTTTTCCTTTCTCTATCGTCCAGGTCGGTCTATTAAAATCAAATCTCTTTATGTATATATTTCTTCTTTCTCTTTTTATTTAACAGTATACACAGACACACACTCAAACACACACACACACACATATATATGTTTGTGTGTATGTGTGTGTGCGTGTATGAAAAACCAGCTATACGGAAGCGCCTACGGTTCCTCCTGACAGAGAATCATCCAAGAGAAAATCAGGCTAAATAACTTATGGACGCCTCTGCGTAGTTTACATTCACTAAATATATTGTAATACTACCATCATTATTACTAACACGTGTACATATACTGACGCCGATAAAAGAATGAATTGGAGATATACACACACAGTATTTTATATCAAGTCAGAATAATTTATGTGTACGCATATGGCATACTAAGTTATATTTTTCAGACTTTAATATTACATGTGTATATATACATGAAATGTTGAATATATATATATATATACATATATATATATGCATACATTGGTGCATTGTTGTAGCCTTCTTATACTCATCCATATTTATATACCAGCAACTCTTCAAGCAAATTACATTTGCCTTATATATAGATTATTTAAAAGAATTTGATGCAATTTGGTTATATATTTTCATACTATTATAGGTAGTAAATATAAACAGAAGCACCCACACATATATACAAAGCAGAGGTAGTTTGCCTGAAGCATTACTGGTAAATAAATATGGAAGAGTATGAGAAGGCTACAACAATTCAATGAATGGGCAAAAGAAGTGGTGTGATACATAAAATTTTTGAAATATTAAATATTTCCATTCCAATTATTCCAAACAGTCAGTTTACTGATTTGTATTTGTAATTGCTTTTTTGTTTTTTTGTAAATAAATAAATATACGAAGATTAAAAAAAACACACACAGACAGGATCTTCTTTCGTTTCTCCATTTTTGTTTATACGTCACACGAATTCAACTGTCAGCTCCGTGCATCCTTATAGACTAATTATAGTCATATGCTATTACTGTATTAAGCGATGCTCTTTGTGTAAACAGATTGAGCTTAGGAGTTGGAAAATGCAAAAAACATTGTTAATCCATTACCCGCATAGCAGCAACCAAATAGTGCAACGGTTAGAAGCTTCGACTATCATTTGAGCGGTCAGGTTTCAATCCTGACTTGTCTAGCCGCACTGATGATCTGTAAAACAGTGAAACTGTACTGTATGTGGATGACTATAATATAATATAATATATATATAATATAATATAGTATAATATATATATAATATAATATAATATAATATAATATAATATATATATAATGCTCCCTATCTTAGGTTGAGCATATTGGGAAGTGATATACAAATTACCATCAACGTATTAAGCGATGCTCTTTGCATAAACAAATTGAGCTTAGGTACTTGACAATGTCAAAATATTGTTAATTCACTCCCTAGCAGCATGCAAATAGCGCATCGTTTAGTAGCTCATACTGTCATTTTGGCGGTGGGGTTTCGATCCTGGCTTGAGATAGCTGCTTGTCTAGCCGCACTGATGAGCTGTGAAACAGCGAAACAGTAATGTATGTGGATTACTATATATATATATATATATATATATATATATATATATACATATATATATATATATATATATATATATAGTTAAAATCTGACGTATAAACTTAAATTTCCTCAAGCAGTTTGGCGCTAATTTTTGGAGTTAGAGGTAGTGTAGCGCTACTCACTTGTTCATATTACTTGCAGAGTAGTAATTATTAGGTTGGCATTTCTAAGTTTAATTGCGCCTTTTACGGCTAAAGTCGTTACTTCTCAGTACTGCAAGTACAAAAGTTGCGATCGAAACTAATGACTTTAAAAATCTACTTCGGATACTTCCGGTTAAAACATATAAAGGTTGTCAACATTTCAAATGAAATAGATTTTAAGGAACGAACTGGATTCGAACTTGGGATATGTAGATGATAATTTAAAGTTGTTTACAACTTTACCACCATCACCTCCCTAAACTATTGTAACTACACGTTATACAAACTCGTCTAGAGCATAGTTAATTCCGCGCTCTTCTGACATGCGAAAAGGGATTTTATCAGAATGTATTGCCAGTCTGGCACAAACATCAATCAGAACTCCAGTCTATTCTACATGTTACTTGAGTCTGCTTAATTTCTCAACAGTATTGAAAAATAATTGCAAATAGTTAAGCATATGAAAACAAGATGCATCTAACTAATTTCTAATATGTAAGGAGCAAGAAATCGCATTCCCCTCTGAGACCCTTACCCCAGATGAACTCTGGCTTGTAGTATATTCATCTTTAAAGTAGGATAGTGACAAGCTCCTCGTGTAAGTGCGAGAGTGAGGGGGGTCAGGCAAATAATCAGCAACCTCGTTTCGCCACACGCGCTGTTGATTGATAAACATAACTTACTTGAAAAGAGCCATACGCACATTGGAGTGACGAGCTATATGTGTAAGCGCAATGAAAAACAAAGACAAACAGCTAAGCGGATTGGTTGTCTCGCTACATTAATAGTTTAAATAGAAACGATTGTTTACAGACATTAATTGACAGAATAACTGCACACAAAACAAACTTATCTATAAAGTATTAATTTACAATGCATGTTTTTGACAGAAAAGTACCCAGAGATAGTTTACATGCCTTAAAACTAATATCAATCAATCAATCCTTCCTTTCCGTATACGATCTCTCCTCCTTTCTCAACATTTTCCAATTATACCATGCTCTCCCTCTCTCCCTCCATCCCCCCTCTCTCTCTCTCTCTCTCGTTCGATCGATCGCTCTTTAGCATCTGTTTTATTATTTCGGATCCTTTTATCACTTTACAATCTAAATACAAATATCCCACTAAAATCTTGTAAGACCTGTTCTGACTAATTCATATTATATAGCCGATCTATATAACGTGTGTCGATGTAAATATTTATGTAAGCATGTGGTTGTATCTGATGTGTTGAGTACATGTACGTGTTAATGCTTCTGATCATTTCGTGCATATTATGTTCCTTGTAGGTTTACACACATTCATTTCATATACACATACAGTTCCTACGGGACATATAGCAGTTTATAAACAGTTCCTTACGTGACGAATACGAATTTTTGTCTGGTTAGCACGAGACAAAGGAACAACATATCTTCTTGCAGTCACCAAACATTGACGCATCGTTCTGGACGTGCCCTAAAAATACTAACCTTCACACATTTAATATTTATTCATGGTTGCGAATTCGTTTGCTGCCGTGTAATAGATCGCAGGTGAGCGCGTGGGAAAATATCACCAGGAGCTGTAGCAGGAGCTTGCGAAGATATTAGCAGCGGTAGCCGAAAAAGCACATATGTAAATTAGTAAGTGTGCGCGAGCTTGCATGAAAAGAAAAGAACACAAATACATAACGTAGTCGAATGAAGCAAAGTCAGAGACAAGAAACGGCTAGCTGTAGCCGGCATGTGATTGTGAAAGAGACACGTACAAAGTGAGATGGCCGTGTGGCCCTGAAGTGACAGTGAGAGACTTTTAAACTGAAGACGATTTCTTTTTAATTTCATAACAGACGAAATAAACAATTATAAAAACATTCAATATATCACATGGATAGAAATTGTGCCCCTCGACGTACATACTAACTAAACGAGCAGCAGAATCCCCCGCCTTTTCACTATTGCTATCCCGATAAAGTGAAAATCATTCTACTCTACTAGTTCCTCCATTTGGGCTGTTAGACTTTGGAATTCCCTCTCTGTTCCCTGCTTCCCTTACCGTGCTAAAACGTGGAAGTTTAAATGTAATGTGAAACGATATCTCGCTGTTCAACTCCCTAAAGTCCTTTGTTAGACACAATTCAAATAGCAACCCTTTTGCCTTTCAAGTAGCTATGTGCTTTGTTTTTGGTTAATAAGAGTAAATTTTATATTTGATTATTTTATTTAAAATAAAATCACACACATATGTATGTATGTATGTATGTATATATGTATGTAGGGCGAATGAACTCTTTTTCTGGGTCAACGGCCAACTAGCACCGTGTATATTTGTGTGTGTATATGTGTATTGGGGTAGAGAGGGCTCCCATAAGCCGTGGTGAAGGCAACCTTTCTAGGAGAAGCAAATCTCTAATTTAAAAAACCATAAAGCGGAAGACCATTACCCGCATTAAACTGGTCTGCAGTTTAATTTGTTGCTGGCTATCTTGCTCTTGCTTGTTGCTGGATCTCAACATTTTGAACCGAGAGAGAGACTTAGCTGTCGTACAAAGCTAAGACTCTGTAACATCATATTTGTATAGATACTCCCTCAGACATTTGGAATCATGGATTTTAAATGTCTGAGGGAGTGGCACTCGTCTGACAAGACGTTGCAATCATCATCATCATTATGCATGTATGTATGTATGTTTTGTTGGCTTGTTGTCTTCATTCTTCCAGATTTGTGACAACAAATGCTGTCTATAAATAACAAATCCTCGTTGCTCGATTTATTTATTTATATCACCCCCACATTTTGCCTCAACTTTTCCCTTATAATTCCCTTTTCTATTCTATATTCTTATTGCCTCTTTTATACTCCCACCTCTCTGGTCTACCATCTCTTCCTCACGTTAATCCTCTCCACCCTACCTATCTCTGATCATCAGTTTCTTCCACAAGCATTCCAATAAGATACAGCTTTTGTTCGTAAAAAAATCGAAGAGATACGTATGTATGAGTGGAAAGTTTTGCAAAAAGCATATCTAGTTAAAAAAAAAACATAACGAAAAATAATGCATAGGATTTTTTTCCAAGGCTTTACGTTCTTTTTATTCAACCATTTTATTGTATATATTTATCATTTTTCTTCCCTTCTGACATGCATAATTTTTATCAATAATAAGAGAAAATCAATTCTTTGTACGCAGCAAACGTTCGTAAGATTAATGATCACAACTTTTTTATATTATACGAAGATCTATCTAAACTAAAATCCAACCTAACTAAAATGTTTGAAGATTTCGAATATACATTCGTTCAAAAACATGCAATCCTTCCATGTAACTAAACTATTGTAAAACTAAATCCATTCTTATATATCTTTTATCATACATGACGTTATGTCTACTCCAACTGAACCAATATAACCTTTCGTGTATGTAGAACCAGTAAGAATAATACAGAAAGAAAAATTATGATGCTAACTCCATAACAAATAACGGATACGAATATGCTGCCGTTGTTATACAAGTAGGTTAATAAAATATAAGTTACCCATAAGAAGATGCGTAGGTTTTATTCGAATTTCTAATTAACGACGCTTATTTTCACACGTTGTAATTTTCAAAAAATTGTATTTATTAAAATTGGCGTTTATACTAGTCTTATTTACATCATATGAACATTAGACACCAGCGTGTAACAGAGCGCGTATGAGCATGGTGTAAAATATAATAATGGAAAAAAAAGTCATGCGCAATTAGGAAGTGAGCTGGCGTAAGACGAAAAAGAACAAAATGTGCAGCACGCAGTCGGAAGAGAAACGAAGTTGGCTTCGAAAAGAATGGGCGTGTAAAGACGCAGACGAAAAATGGCTGGTTATGGTCGACGTAAGGTCGGAGAAGAGAATTAACGTGCAAAGTTAAGAACTAGAAGGGGCCGGCTGTGGAGTGGCATGCGGTTGGAGGAAGAGATATGTGACCAGGCAAAATGAACATGTTACAGCAAGAGATCTTTTTAAGTGCCGAAAGTAACATTAAAAAAAATTCCGACCCTGTTTTTTATTTATTTCTTTTATTTTATTTTTGTGTAACAGCAACGTTACAGGCGAGATTTAAGAAACTTTCAATCAACTAGAACACCATGTAGTGTGTTTTATTCAAAGATGCGGGGTTCTTGATGTATGACGTTGTACATAGAAAAGAAGGTGTTGTTGATAACTACGGAAAATTAAATGTTTTGTTCGAATCTCCATTGTCTTTTGTATAAAATGTCATCGCATGACAACAAGTTCGGGTTTCTAACTCTTCTCTTGTACGTTGCATCGACGTGATACAAGTGTGTCTATTCATCCAGGAAAACATATTACTGCGTTCAGAAAATGAAGCACTTAAAGCTTACAATATATATATTCTATTAAAATATCTGTAATAAACGAGAAGTTAGGCCGGTTACTATTATATTGCGAAACCACAAAACAATTACAGAAAGTAGATATGAATGAGTTTTAGTATAAATATAACGTTGCATAAACAATAATGCAGAAATAAATAAAAATCCGGGTTCATATTATTTTTTCTTTTTTTACAAAATCATTTGTTACCGTTACTCTCCCGTCTCGACACAAATTAAAATCTCTCGTTTCTGCTAAACTACACGCCGGTCGTAGACGGGCATTTCTTATACGTCTATCTTTTCGACGCTTTCTTTCTTCTCTCTGAGCGAGGGCCATCGCCAGCCCATACACACTTCTACTTTACACGTCCGCCTTCTTCGGCGTAGACTATTTTCTTTCCCACCACGTGGTGTCCTTTTTTTCCTTTTTTTCTTTTCGCGCCAGCTCGCGCACATTTCCTAATTTGCATACACGTTTAAACACTGCTCCTGCTGCTTATACAATGGCTTTCCAGCATATTTTCCAACGCACTAATACGCGCTCTGTTACATATATAACGATGCTAAACATTATACATTTTACGTAAAATTGGACGACAATGAAAAAGACATTCTGAAATTTTAGAGTGGATCAAATTTTTACCATTGTTTAGAGTAGATCAAATTTTTACATTGTTTAAGTGACAACGTATTGGAACTGCGCGTAATTGTCCGAATAGATGGCTTCCTTTGACATTAATAGTCTCTTTACTAATATACCTTTGGATGAAACCATTGGTATTTGTGCTGACTATCTATACCGTGGCCCCTCAAAATCTCCACAATTTCCTGAACGAATTTTCGTTGAACTGATGGAACTTGCTACTAAATCAGTCTCCTTTAGTTTCAACAACATTATGTACCGGCAAATTGACGGGATATCTATGGGTAGCCCTCTTGGTCCTTCGCTAGCCAACATTTTCGTTGGATTTTTGGAAAACGAATTATTTTCCAAAATTACTAAGCCAGCATTCTACACACGCTACGTCGATGATACTTTTGCATGCTTTCCCTCACGGAGTGAAGCTGAACAGTTTCTTCGTCTTCTTTGCAACCTGCATCCATCATTACAATTTACTATGGAGGTTGAGGACTGTGGCTCTCTCCCATTCCTCGACGTTCGTGTTTCTAAAGTTGGTACTACGTTTGAGACCTCCGTATATAGACAACTTACATTTACAGGGCTCTATCTTAATTGGTTTTCTTTTGCCTCTCAGTCTAGAAAAATAAACCTCATTAGCGCTCTTACGCATCGTGCACTTATGATTTGTTCACCAAACCGTCTCGATACGGAACGTGGGGAAATCACTAATATTTTTCTTAGTAATGGATATCCCATTAATATAATAAAATCTACTATTGAACGTAAAATTACTACATTTAATAGTGTTAAACATATCGGTCCATCACGTTGTCCCATTTATTTAAAATTACCATTGTTGGGTCCTGCTGGCCTTCATATTGTTAAAAGGATTTCTTCTGCTACTCAACGTTGTTTTCCAGCTACTATGCTTAGAGTAGTTTACACAACTCGAACCTTTTTCTCTTCTTTTCGTAAAGATGTTTTGCCAACCATTCAAAAGAATTCTGTTGTTTATAAATTTGTTTGTCAGTGTGGAGCTGACTACGTTGGCAAAACATCCCAAAGATTAGAAATGAGAATATCCCTACATATCCCTCGGGATATTCGACTACACCAGGTTTCGAGAACATCCGGGCACTCCCAAGCTCATGAGTCCGCCATTGGGAATCACCTGTTGAGTATAAATAGGTGTTCTGAGCAATATTCCGATGGGTGGTTTTCTGTTTTATACAGTGCGAGGTCGAACTATCATCTCAATATTATTGAGGCGTTAGTTATTAACAACTCTCGACCTAGCCTGTGTAGACAAAAGATTCTGAAACATCAGTTGGAGATATTCATTGATTTAAAACCACCTGAACAGTGAGATTTTTTTTCACTGTTCTTCCAACTGAAACCAAAAATTCCCTTCTTCCCTCATTCGTTTCTTAGTTTTTAATTTATCATTCTGACGTTTCCTCTTAGAGGGTCAGACGATAAGGCCTTAAGGATATTTTAATAATTTCACCTGCCCATTTCTTGTGTTTTTTTTTTTGGTATTTAATTAAATTATATTTCCTCTGAAATTTCTCCTTCCATTTTGCTGTACCAAAAATCTACTTATATATATATATATATATATATATATATATATATATATATATATATATATATAATATCAACACTTACCTGATTATTTATATTAGTTCTGTTCATTTAATCGAAACATGAGAAGTGTTTTCAAAGTACACCCCCCACACACACACACATATATATATACATATATATATATGCACACACAGAGATACATAGGCACAGACACACACATACACACACATATATATATATATATATATATATAACATAGAAGATTAGAAAAAGATCAGTTCCATGTTACTGTTCCCTGACGATATGTCTGTGTTTTTGCTCAGCAACCGAAAAGGCTAACATGCTTGCCAGTCGGTTTGCCTCAAACTCCACACTGGACCCTCTAAACCACCCCCTACCTCAATTTCCTATGCGGACAGACGCCACGCTAGACGACCTGAAAATCACCCCTTCTCAGGTGCATGCTATCATAAAAAAAACCTTGACACTTCCAAAGCATGTGGACCCGACCTCATCCCAGCTGTGCTATTAAAAAAGTGCTCGGCCGAAGTAGCTCCAGTTCTCTCCAAACTCTACAACAAATGCCTTAATGAATCTTGCTTTTCGAGCTGTTGGAAAACTGCTTCTGTAGTACCAGTATTCAAGATATCTGGCGAAAGAACTGACCCATTAAATTATCGCCCTATTAGCCTCCTCTCAATTTTTGCCAAAATATTTGAGACCTTAATTAACCATGCTCTAGTCCAGCACCTTACAGATGCTAAACTTCTGACCGACCGTCAATATGGATTTAGACAAGCCCGTTCCACGGCAGACATCCTCACTGTAATCTCTGAACGCATATACCATTCACTGGACAAAGCGGGAGAGGGAAGAGCGGTAGCTCTAGATATATCTAAGGCTTTTGACAGGGTATGGCATGAGGGTCTCCTCAGGAAGATTAAATCTTACGGTATCACTGGTAGAATACTTAACGTAATTAAAGCCTTCTTAGATAAGAGAAAAATCCAGGTTGTCCTCGACGGTCGTACATCTAAACAATATGATATAAATGCGGGAGTGCCCCAAGGATCTATCCTGGGACCTCCGCTGTTCCTGATATTCATAAATGACCTCCCCGACAAGATTGCCTCTGAGATGGGGATATATGCTGATGACACCACACTCTATAGCAGGCACGACAGGAAAACAAACGAACATATATCTAAAGTAATGGCAGAAACACTAGAGGATGACCTCCAATCAGTAATGGAATGGGGACAAAAATGGATGGTAACGTTCAATGCCACCAAGACAAAACTGGTTTCATTCAATAATTACAAGAAACCTTCTCTACCACCTATAGCAATGGCCAACGACTCTTTATCTGAGAGTACGTCTCTCAAGCTCCTTGGCCTAACGTTCACTGGAAACATGAGTTGGAACAGTTACATCGAGGGCATTGCCAGGGCCGCTGCAAGGAAGGTGGGCTCTCTCTACCGTGCTAGAAAACTTTTAACACCCGAAAGTATCCTGTACCTCTATAAGGCCACTATTCGCCCATGTATGGAGTATTGCTGTCATATTTGGGCCGGTGCATCGGCTACTAGTCTCTCGCTCCTTGACATGGTTCAAAAGAGAGTCGCAAATCTGATAGGCCCTACACTGGCATCAAAACTTCAGCCTCTGTCCCATCGTCGAAACGTTGCATCCCTCTGCCTGTTCTACAAGTACTGTAATGGTTAATGCTCTGAAGAACTGCAAGCACTTGTGCCCCCACGACGTGAACACCCTCGACAGACCCGACAAGCTGCAAAATCCCACCCCACACTGTAGAGATCCCTAGATGTAAAAGATCGTTCTACTCCAGTAGTTTCTTCCCCAGAACTGCTAGACTTTGGAATTCCATTCCGGGTCACTGCTTCCCCAACTGTACTGACATGCATAAGTTCAAGTGCAACGTGAACCAACATCTCGCTGCCCTAATCCCTACATAGTACCCCAGTAGATGTTTCCCCTGATAGTAGCTCCCTACACCAAAGTGGCAATGTGCCTTGTTTGGGGTGAAAATGTAATAAAAAAAAAAAAAACATACACACAAATATATGTCATTACGTAACATACATATATATGTGTGTGTTTGTACATATATATATGTTGAAATCAAACAGTTTTACATATTATATATAGTATAATATATATATATATATATATATATATATATATATATATACATATACATTTATAAGCATACACACATATTATGTGTGTGCATTCCCATAAATGTATATGTATATATATATATATATTATACTACATATAATATGTAATACTGTTTTATTTTAACACACATACATATATATATATATACATGTACATATAAATAAATATATATATATATATGTGTCAATCATATTACGTCAAAGTATCTTCATTTACTTTTTATATGCTGTGCCAAAACCACTCGCTTCTCTGTGGTCACGTAGTTTTCTTTCATACCATAAATTAAGTAGAAGAAATGGGAAAAATAAAAATATAATAAAAATAAATGTTTGTTATTTTTCTTAAGCCAAAAGTTTTGCCAGCGACTTAGCTCATAATTCAAAACGGTTAGCTGTCCGAGCTCAGTGCAAAGAAATGTAAATATATATAAAAAGCTTGCAGTGTAAAATACGAAAAACCTTTAGCACAAAACGTATAACAAGCTTTGTATTATAGAAAATATTAATGGTCATAGCAACCAACATTATTTAAGACCATATGCAGTAGAATATCTACGACTGGAAACTAAAAGTATAAAAGATGTAATATGCAAAAAGTATAAATAAAATATTAAATAGCTGAGACTCGTAGTATATGAAAGCTCAAAGAATCTGCTGCCATTTAAAAATCTCTTAGCAACACTAGCGTATAAAAGTATAAATCATCTGTTACAGATGTGATAATATACAAAAATATATCATCTGTTACAGATGTGATAATCTACAAAAAGAATTATTGTAAATAAAGTTTTTTACCCAGGAAAATCGGCAAAATTTGTTTGTGTTTCTTCTGCCAAATTAATAGTTGGATATAATGAAAATTAATCCCTATTAACTATTATTAATCCCTTTTAATTATTATTAATCCCTATTAATCATTATTAATCCCTAACTCTGTCTCCAACGACTGACCTGGCACTTTTCTGAACTATTATAAAAACCATTTTCAGTCAGATCGACGCATTTGTTTTCGAGAAAAAAACTGAAACCTAAATACAGATAACTAGTAATGCCTAACAGTGCATGGGACAAATATTATAATAGTTAGTTCGTTGCACCTTATCATTACAAATATTCAGATAAAATCTCAGTAAATTCGACCAAGTACCAAGTGAAAAGTTGTATTGTTTATTCTTACGTTATAATGAAAGGGAATGGGTAGGAATTGCAGCGAAAGAACACATACCTTAGTATTTTAACATTTCAATTGACAATAAATGAACAAAACTTAAAAGAAGATATGTACCTGGTCTTCACAAAGAAACACACACGTGTACTTATATACGTGTTTGTCATCGCCGATGAAAAGCAAGAACAACCCGATTAGAAAAAGGCACACACTACTTATTCCTCATATTTGGTAGTCGCTTCCCGTGTGTGCGTGTCCGTTGGTTTGTGTGGTTAGATCGTTCAGTGGCCCTTGATTCTCAGTTAATTCATTCGTAGAAACACAAGGCCTCATAGAGGAGAGAAGATCCGTTCACGATTCGAGACAACAATTTATCTGTTTTAAAGATAGACTACTATATATTTACCTAATTTTATTGGGTAATTAAACCTGGTCGATAGACAATCTCTAGCAGATTCGCTTGAACCGCTACATCGTGAGTACGTCTCATAGGACACTTCTAGTTTAAAATTCTGTTTATACACTCTGCTTTAATGCTTCAAATAGTGGTTTAATTTCTTACGTAATTATGTAGCTGTTTCGTCTGGAAAACTGACCTCTGAATCCTCACGCCTCACTCGCTGAGGCGCTGGGTATATTTCAGTTCGTCGCCAGGCTGTGCTGAAATGCACTTTATGATTCACGCTCCACGTTAGTTTAACTAAACGCTACTCGCGGTGTATGGCTATAATGCATAACAGTATTCTCTCCACAACTAGACCATAAATGAATATATGGGAATTTTGTTTACTGGCTGATGTTTTTATATGACGATTTTCCGATGTCTTGTCAACTGATATCACAAAATAAATTATTTTACACTTTATTATTGTGAGCATACTAATGATGTACTAATCTTTCTATCAGTTAAAAATAATGACAGAACAATTATTGAGTAAATAAAGACATTTGCAAAGAAAATACATACAAAAACATATTTTCAGCGATACTGTTCTGTCCAGTTGCCAGAGTTGTCTGCTGAGACGAGTTCTTTCACTAAGAGCAGTACCTGCTGCTATTCATTATTAAAAGAATGCTAACTTCAATCTTAATATACAATGAGCATGACGCGTTTGGACAAAAAAAAAGTCCTAGAATGTGGACACCGATTTAGATTTTTTTTTACACGGTGGTCACCACTTATCAAGGCCCGGAAGCCACTCAGGGATAAGGGTTATTGGAAGTACAGTACGTTAGTGTGGAGATTTATTGAAGTGTTTACTTAAGATGGTGGTTCATTAGGAATTTGTTTACGTCGGACTTGAAGACATCCAGGTTGTAGTCAGGTGGGAAGCAGGCATACGGAACAGAGTTCCACAGGCGTGCAGTTCTAGGAAAGAAGCTTTGTTCATGGAATCTACGTTTTGATTTAGGCACAGATAAAGAGTGGGGAATATTTTTGACAGTGGATTCAGCTAGACGGGTGTTTTTCGTGAAAAATTGGCGAGGGGGGACCAGAGATTGGACTTCAGACGAGCACCTGCCATGGAAATAACGATAAAACAAGGATAGACTCGCAACGTCTCTTCGGTGGGAGAGAGGTTGCAGGGAAGAGAAAAGGGCATCCCCCACAAAGCCACAAAGTCTATTTTGTACTCTGTCAAGGCAGGATAGGCTATTTTTAGCAGTTCCTGCCCAGATATGGCAGCAATATTCCATCCTTGGACGTACTTGGATTTTATATTTAGATGAACTGCAAACACAATCTATAATAAAAATAAAACAAAACCAGAACCAAGATGCGGGGGGGAGTAAATACAAAATGTCTACGTGCCTCATAAAATAGGCAAATGGGCAAAATAGTAAATCGAGAAGGATCAAGGAGTGTATTAAAGACCGAGGAGATAAAATATTAAGCAAATGTCTACTTTAAGCTACGACGACCACTGATATTTTTGTGGAAGCTTACTGCCATAAAATTGAAGTGGAGACCAATCGTCATTGCAGCGAGAAATCAATAGCAAGTGGCTGTTGAAATCACGCAAAATAATTTGCAAAGTTTGTCAAAAGTGGTGGAGAGAAGTGGACATTCGGAGATACTTGTTGCCACCTACACTTCAAAACCACCACCGTTTATTATCAGTGAGTTATCACTGAATAATATATGTGTAAGAACTCCTATTGAGTATAAATGATACCCCTGCTACTACTACTACTACTACTACTAATAATAATAATAATAATAATAGTAATAATAATAATAATAATAATAATAATAATAATAATAATAAAGTGTATGCTTGAGATGACGATAAATAGCATTTGAACTATTCGGATTATCACCCCTTATCCGTACGCTTACACCAAATGCATATATTAATATATAAATATATTCATACTAGCAGACCACCACCAGTACCATAAAACAATTTTTATAAGTACATTTTTTCTTCACGTTATATAGTAAATTTGTCAGAACTTTGAAGGCATTGCCAGGGCCGCTGCAAGAAAGGTAGGCTCTCTCTACCGTGCTAGAAAACTACTAACACCCGAAAGTATCCTGTACCTCTATAAGGCCACCATTCGCCCATGTATGGAGTATTGCTGCCACATCTGGGCTGGTGCATCTGCTACTAGTCTCTCGCTCCTTGACAAGGTTCAAAAGAGAGTCGCAAACCTGATAGGCCCTGAACTGGCATCTCAGCTTCAGCCTCTGTCCCATCGACGAAATGTTGCATCCCTCTGCCTTTTCTACAAGTATTTTAGTGGTGAATGCTCTGACGAACTGCAATCACTTGTGCCCCCACGACGTGAGCACCCTCGACAAACCCGACAGGCTGCTAAATCCCACCCCCACACTGTAGAGATCCCTAGATGTAAAAGATCTTTTTACTCCAATAGTTTCTTCCCCAGAACCGCTAGACTCTGGAACTCCATTCCAGGTCCCTGCTTCCCCAACAGTACTGACGTGCAGAAGTTCAAGTGTAACGTGAACCGACACCTTGCTGCCCAAATCCTTACATAGTACCCCAGTAGTTGTTGCCCCTGATAGTAGCCCCCTACACCAAAGTGGCAATTTGCCTTGTTTGGGTTGAAAATGTAATAAAAAAAAAATAAAAAAAACTTAAACAATAGCGTTTATATGTATTTATGGGCACACATCAAGTCTTGGAATAATCGGTTGATGTTATAAATTAAATTGCCAACGATATTGGCTACATAACGATACGCACACTATTACTATTACATTCTTAAGGTTTCTATTTGTTGACGCAACCTGTTATATGATTACAAATACATTAAACGCTAATTGACAGACTATGGCGCCATACAGTGACAAAACGGCGTCATGACAACTGACGACGATCGTCATCATTTAAAGAAGTCTTCTCAATAACTTAATCGAATATAATATATACAAGAATATTTATCAAGTATTGTTTGGGTATCAAAGATATTTTAAAACCTGGCTAAACGACCTGCGTTGGCCGCTTAAACTTGATATTTTAATATATGCAGATTGCGTTAGTATAATTATAGAATCAATCCTTGATTTAATATTATATTTTACGAGGAATAATTTGCTTGTGGACTAATTCGCAAAAAAAAAAAAAAAAAGATACATATCATTCATCAAATTCTGTCTGTGTTTGTTTACAGTATAACGTCAGTAGATATTTGGTCTTGATGATGAATGCCCTAGCAAAGTAACTTCTGATTAATCTTTACTTTTAAAATAGGCAAACGAAGAAATGATTTCTTGTTATTGTAAATGGTACTTCTTTTAAATTAAATTTCACTCATAAAAAAGAAAACAATATAATGGTGAGGTAAACATGGGTATGAAAATAGGGATCACTCGATCTGTAATTGAATGCTCTTCAATTTAGCTATATCTTCAGATGTCATTTTTTTAAGAAGAAATTATTTACTGAGATTTTCTTATCTCCCTTGGCCGGTGTAACGTAAATTATTCGACGGTAAAACTTATTTTTTTTTGTCTATAAGAACGAAAAACTATTTTTAGATTAGATTTTTTTCAGGTGTATTCTTTACATAGCATCTCCGAACACTGCCAAGCAAATAACTTAGCTTTGTGTGAAATTTGCAAACATAGGTTCGGCTGTATCGACACCTATGAGTAAGGAACGCACTCACACACACACACAAAGTATCGTAAAGTTACTTATATATCATTACATATATTGCTTATATATCAAGTAGATAAAGAAAAAGGATTGGGAAATTATGCAATCTGCCAGATTAATAGTAATACTTATATTCATCTTAAAATAACTGTAACATAGGGCATCAATAAAAAGTAACACAGGTTATTATTCCAACGATTATTAAAAACTATATTCGAGTTTCTTCGGTTTGATATACGAAGTTTGTCGTGACAACTTGACATAAGGATACTTCACTCTACACGTAAACAAAGACGAAATAGTATTACTATCATAGTATCTGAGGCCCCAGTACGACCCGCTGACTTATATATGACTCATATGAAGAACAGTGCATCTGCAAATGATATTGACTTAAGTAGCATCGCTTCAATATTTCGCGAGATGAGACAAAGTATCGTCTGGCAAACAAAACTAAATATATAAATAATGGAATATTCACGAAAAGTAATCTATTATATTGTTAAGTTGCAAATTGAGGAGAACGAAATAAATGTTGCAGTATTCTTTAGACGAAGAAACTAGAATGTTATTATTATAGAAACTGGCGAGAGAAAATGGCGAATCTAATGGAGCCAAGTTCTGCTAACAACTAATTAGAAACCAGAATTGCTCTATAAAAATATTGAATTTTTTAACATTCCACCACATATTTTTTTCGTATCAACAAGTGAAATATCTTTTCCTCTTCGCCTGCAAAATTATAAATTCCATGACTTGTCTAGAACAGCTAAGCACTGAAAATTCTTCATCTCCAGGACTTGTACAGAATAGCTACCCATCGGAAACTCTTCTGAAATTAAACATTTCAATTCTGCAGTGTTTTCTGACACAAAATTTAAATGAATCTGAACTCACCACCTTGATATTTATTTCACATAGAATTTATATCTTAGTTCTGGAAATAATCTCTTTGATTTCTGAGAGTCCCCTTAAATACTAGGGAAAACATATATAGAGCAATATACAAAATATCCTTTATATGCGTCATAAGTAAAAATATATGAACTCTGTGTGAAATTATATATAAAGTATATAAAGTACAAATTGTAAAAAAATCTCCCGTTAGAAATTAACAACATTTAAAATATGGAACTGCCCCAAATGAGACAAATTAATAAGTATTAATAAATACTTAGAAATGAATATCACGCCTATGTCCATTGCGCCACAAGGTCCATGGTGTAGTGGATAGAAGTCTTTAGTCTTACAGTCCCAGGTGAGCATTTTCTGAAGATAGCGGTTCCATTCGTACCTTACACAGGCAAGAGGACGAGTTGGCCAAAACGTGGTAAGGCAAACACTATAGAAGGCATTAAATTCG
Source organism: Euprymna scolopes (assembly GCF_053919585.1). NCBI lineage: Eukaryota > Metazoa > Mollusca > Cephalopoda > Sepiida > Sepiolidae > Euprymna > Euprymna scolopes. The sequence continues at coordinate 4,174,351 of NC_136487.1, read as the reverse complement.
GTGATTACAGTTACAAAGCTCAACATTCCTATCCCGTCGCGGTTAACCACCTGAAGACAGCCAGCGAATGAGTTAGCTGAAATGTGGTAAAACAACAACAACAACAACAACAACAACAACAACAACTATAAGAATAAGAATATCAATCCGCAAAAAATGAATACAAAAATTATGGAGCTTCATCTCAAAGAATTAATTAAAAAAATAAAATAACATATAACTCATAAAGTAATATTGTGCTACATAGTTCAATATAAATAAAAATTACAAAAATCACATTGTAAAAGACAATTATTAATTTACTGCTTCATTTCATCACCTCTTGGAAGACAATGCTCTTCTTTGTTCTGCCTCGTGTCTTCCAAATCTTTTCTTTTTACGTAACGTTTCGCGGACTTCTTCTGTTGACTTTCCTCTGTTGCAAGTCGAAATTTCTACGAGTCCCTGTCTCACAACTTTATAATAATAATAATAATAATAATAATAATAATAATAATAATAATTATTATTATTATTATTATTATTATTATTATTATCATTATAATATAAAATGGATGCCACTCTTATAATCTTGGCACTGATTGCAATATTAGTATATTAAAAGTCAGACTTCCTATATCTAACCTTTTTGACACAGCTTGACCTTTACAAATTGTATTTGGCTTTTTCAAATTGTTAAGTACGAACTAAGGAGAGAACAAAGCAGAATACTATATATATATATATATATATATATATATATATATATATATATATATATATATATATAGCGTCATGTATAGCTTCTCCCAATCTAATCATCCCCACATGCACGTCATGACTTATGCTACGCTAACAGAGCTCTGGTGAATGGCGAGTGTTCAGCGCCAGACAACCGAATCCCTACTGCTTTGTGGGATAAGGTTTTGAACCAAAGGTTAAGGGTGAGGTAACCCCGACAGAAACCTCCAGATGAGCTTAGGCCCTGTTGACTGCGGCATTCATGGCCCACCGGCGTGTGGACCATGCTCTGGTGCCCAGCTATCTAAGTCCCAGTCATAGGGTAAATGACATTAGCGGGGTAGAAGGAGCTCCTGCAAGCCGTGGGGGAGGCAATCCTTTTAGGAGAGGACAACTCTCATGAGGAATCTGCTGTTAAAGCAATCACCAATCATCGTGCAATGGCCTGTCACTGCGATATTGTTGCGGAGACTTGGGAAGTGGCATCTGTGTCTTAATAGAACGATGTAAAGATGTTACTTGAGATCTATCTATTATCTCTTATCTTTTCTATCTTATTTTTATCTGTCGTTCTTTTCTATTGCAATTCCTAGTGGCAACATGTACAGACTTGACCAGTTGGATGTACACAGTTACAAATTTGCACAGAGGCGACAGGAACCCTATCTTAACATCGTTGTTGTGCCTTCACATGATTGAGGCCAACTCCAGTGGGGGTTCCTGTTACTGAGCAGCCCTATTCAGGGAGAGCACTGCTCACTCAGTGTCTTGGGAAAGTGCTAGAAAAGATGCACTAAAAATTGTCAGTCATACTACCACTGGTTAGTTTCCTGCGGTTAACGGTGGTTCATATAAGAAGGAAGAAAAGAATAATGTATCTCCAAAAAGAAGTAAAACTAAATTTATGCTGTTCGAATGTACGCACTCTTTTTGATAAAAGATCATCCAGCCGTCCAGAGCGCAGAATAGTGCTTGTCACTGCAGAGCTACAGACACTTGATATAGATATTGCTGCTCTATCAGAGACCCGTCTCTCAGGAGAAGATCGAATTACAGAGGTATTATCAGGCTACACTCTCTTCTGGTTTGGTAAACCGGAGGGTATCCGTAGAAATGGTGGAGTCAGTTTTGCAATTAAAACATCTTTGGTTGATACTATGAAATGTCGTTCCAGTATCTGTGACCGCATCATAAGACTTCGTGTTTCTGCCTCACACACCAGTTTCATCACTATTCTTTCGGTCTATGCACCTACCCTTCAAGGAAGTGAAGATGACATCTTGTGTTTCTATAAGTCTCTGCGCTCCGTTGTTGCATCTACACCAATTAATGAAAAACTTGTGATTCTTGGTGATTTCAATGCCCGTGTTGGGAAAACTATTAAACCTGGAGTTCTCTTAACCGCTATGGTAGCGGTATCATTCATGCTAATTGCCTTAAGCTACTAGAGCTGTGTTCATAATTCAATCTATCTGTAACACTTTTTTTCGCCCTAAACTGAAGCACAAAATTACTTGGATACATCCACGTTCGAAGCATAGTCACCTAATTAACGTCATTATAACTCGAAAATGCGAACTTCGAGATGCATATACTGTTGGTGTCATGCGCAGTGCTGAATGTGACACCGATCACAAGTTGATGAAAGGGGAGTTTAATCTAAGAATCCGTAAGAAAGTTCGTCATAGCGGCGTTAAGGTACCTAGCCGTATTGATATCGCCAAGTTAAAGTTGCCTGAAGTTTAAAAAGTATGGCGGAAAAGCTTGATAATCTTGTATTTGATGGTACATGTGTGAATTTGAAGACTCAGGTTTATTCTGCTGGTGTTGACATCCTTGGCCTCAAGAGAGATAAGAATCAAGGACTGGTTTGACGAAAACAATATTGAAATTAATCAGTTGCTGAGAAATAAACAGGCAATTTATAAATCTTTACTTCTGATCATACAACAAATTTGCTACAATATAAAGAGATCAAAGCCACATTGCAACGTGAGCTAAGAAAAATGAAAAACCAATGGTGGATGAATATAACGAAACAGATCCAAAAGGAGTTTGACACAAAGAGTTTGAAGGAATTTTATGGACTTCTGCGCCAAGTATTTGGTCATCGTTCCTCTTTAATATCTCCATTAATGTCGAGGATGGTTCTGTTGTCATTAAGGATCCAGAAAATATCTTGAAAAGCTGGCAACGGCCGTTTACTGATGTGTTTCACAATCCCTCAGAATTAGATGCCGATGAAATTAATAGCCTACCACAATGTGATATCATATTCAGAATGGGTCGTTTGCCTAGTCTGGTTGAAATACAGTTGGCTATCTCACAAGTTAGTGGTAACAAGGCACCTGGTTTGGATGGTGTTCTGGTTGAACTTCTTAAAATTGGAGGTGTGAATATTGCTAATGCTATCCTTGGTTTTGTTGATGAAATCTGGGAAAATGCTCCTGTTCCACAGGATTGGATTGATGGTGTCTTGGTGACCCTGTTTATAGGAAAGGAACAGAAGAATATTTGTGACCACTACTATGGGATCACGCTTTTGGAAGTTGCTGATAAAGGTCTCGCACAACTTCTATTAAACAGGTTACCGGAGGATGTTTGTCGAAACGAAATTTGATATAAAATCTAAGGTGTGCTGTGCCTTGTAAAGACATTGCACCGACTGAAATCGACAATGTTACCGAAGAGGGATTTGTTCAGCGCAACATGTTCGGCACTATAAAGAAAGCATCTGTGTGGATTTCCGAACGACATAGTTGTTTTGGCGGACTTAGAAATCGATTGGAGTATCATCATGGTTTTATTTTCTGACTCGAATGATAAAGCATTAAATAAATACGTCAACAAACAAGAAAATCCAGGAAGTTTTAACAATTATTAAACGATCAGATCTTTAGTTTACATCCGAATGAAACGTGTAATCATGTTATAAGCTGAACGTAAAAAAAATCAGATCAATAACCTTTTAAGATGTCGACCAATAATTTTCCCTCAGTTATTGATTTTGAATGAGATCAATAAGCGATCAATATATATATATATATCGACTTCAGTTATTTTATATAGTTTATTTATCAATTATTTGGTGTCAGGTACGATACCAAACACGTTCTAAATTGATTCAATCTATAGAGATTTCTCTTCCCCGAAAAAGCAGATACTAAATTGGGATTCTAGTTGTTTAGTCAGAATTATTTCTTTTACTGAAATATTAGAAACGTTGAACCTGGTCAGTGCTAAACGGGTGACTCGCTGGGACTTCCCGGCGCTGCTCTTTACTGATCGCAATATTATTACCAGTTGTCATCGACTTCTCCTTGCCACTGAAGTCAAAAAGTGCTGATTCAGGAGAGGTGTGGTGGTGGATTGCGCAACCCTTGCCTCACAATTACATGCGCAGCTGTCCTTGCAGGGGGGGTGTATCCTTTCGAGACTGAATAGAGGCATCGGAACAAGATTAGGGTCGTTTTTTATTTCATAAGGAGTCAGTTCCCTAAAACTGTAATATTCTCCAGATGAGTGTGTGTTCACCTGGGCTTCCTCACAGGCATATGAGTTTATCATGCGAAAGTAACTGTGCCATACAGAGTGTTTTACACAATTCTATCACTGGGACATCATTTATATAGAACATTAATGAGATATTGCAGGAATTATTGCAGAATTACTCGAACAAAATGAGATCCGTGGAATCGTAATTCAAATTAATAATGGTATTTTTTGTCCAAATAAAATCCAGTTTATGCCTTATGACTCAACTAATCGTATGATTCAACTAATCTTACGACTCAGCTAATCTTACGATTCAAATCATTTTCAGTCAGAAATATTTAACTTTCTCCGTATATTCAAACTTAGTGGTCGCCAACTGTTTTTTTTTGGGGGGGGGGCTATATTTTATTTAGTAAACGTAATGTTCTATCCGTAATACTCCTCAGTGGTTTGTCTTATTATGTTTATTTTATTCATGATACTCATGTCAAATACATGAGTATATAATTGAAAAGAGTACTATGCCCTGAGATCAAACTCATTCATATGAAATCTTATAAGTTTTTATTTAAAGTAATGCCATTGTTTCAAAGTATAATGTATAACAGTAATGTAAAAGTTCGTTTAAATAAAGAAATACTTGAATTTCAACTTTAAAATAACGAGGAAATAAGAAATATATTCTCATTCAAAGACGTAGCGTTGAGTGAGTTGTTAGCGTTTATTTTAATATTAGTGGCATTGGGTCAATGAAAATTAGGTCAGCTAGTACAGAGTTTGACATAAACACGTTGACTTCACATCATGAGGATCCAAATCTGCCAAAAGGAATCATTACCCGGGTTGAATCAAAGATGTCATCATAGGTTGAATTAAGACGAGAGGCAAGATGAGGTAGAAAAACAGAAGTATGAGCCGAGTTGACGAATGACCTGACATATTTCAGGCGCAGTGTAATAAAAACAAAGGTTTCGGCCACGGTTATGATTTTGGTGTAGTTTCGAGTGAGGGTCACATCATGCCATCTCACATCTTCTAGATCGGCCTGTAAGTCAACACCAAAGTGTACCTTGATGTGCTTTAGAGCGTAGTGGTCGCTGAGGCAATCAGGTGCCCGCTGGCAAACCCTGCGTGTGTCAGCAAGACTCGGCCCCGGCTCAAACGTCTGAAGAGACTCAGGCTAGGTTTCCAAAAGAATGTTACAAATTTGTACTATTCTTTTGCTGGATCCTCTCCTCCCCGACCTGATTTCGCCGGACTACTTCCTTGGATCATATGTCGAGAACATCACGAACATGACTTCCACAATACCAAAGTCAGCTTGATCGCCGCCATCCGCCGATCTCAAGCCGGCACTTGTGGAAAAGACATACTCCCCGTCCCGGATCCATATTGAGGCGGTCCTTGATATAGCCAGATTGAATAAATGTTATTTCTACTACATAATCAAGCTACCTGAATTGATTATTCCAATAGAAGTTTTAAAATAAAGATGTGGTGTTGTTGATTTCAGGGCGACAATTTTATTATTTTACCCTGTATAAAGTCGAGCAGCGTTTAAGACAGTTCTAGAAATGTATTCGCAGTGATAAAACAAAGGACTTTTATAAGGAAATCTGTTCAAGAGTTTTATGCATTCAATTCTTATGCATTATGTCCATTTCCACCGCTGTTTTATCATACATAACCTGATTAATTACTCAGTATACTTTATAAAATCATATATGGTTTTAAGTTATCAATTCTCGTTTAAGCTAAAAATGTGTGTCATTTTGATAAATAAATCTTATTCCCCTATTTTGTTTATTAGTTCCATGAATTGTTGTTTTATGGACCAGGATCTATTTATCTAATAAATATCGTTCGCATAATATTTCACTTTGTAGTAAGATTATTTTAGCTCCTTATATCCACGTATATCATGCCTAGCCTGGGACGATTTCGATAGCATAAATAAAATGAATGCTGGAATGGTTATTCAATGTGTAGACAACAATTATATACTTAGATCTCTAAAGTTTTATATTGGAATACGGTGGAATAAAAGTCAGATTGAACGTAAATTATTCGATAATAAAAAATTCATATTTCTATTATATAACAGAGAGAAACATTCCTTTGTGTGCGTGTCTTTGAAAATGTACGAAATAACGAACCTTACATTCGATTGTGTATACACATGGTAGAAAAATGTTGCAATGTTTATTCGTTTATTGAGTCATTAATAGCTTAATTATTTCATATGGGTCACGGAAATACTTTTCATCTTTTATTACTAATAGTTAGTTTAGAATCAGTCCGGTAAAAACCTAATCCATCTGATACTGGTTCTTTATTCGATACATATTACTAGCAGACAGCGCGGCGTTGCCTTATCGTAAAACAAGCGTTAATATTATACTTTATTTCGTACAGAAACTGAGACATGTACGTAGGAGTTCATTCTTGTAAGTAAAAAAAATACTCGGCCTGAAATTGAAACTAAAACCTAAAGTCAAGTACGATAACCATTAGGTCCGCTTGACACAATCTTTAAGAAGTGTTTCCAAACATGCTTATTCCTAACATAAGGAATCTGCCACGTAAACGATTCACTTATGCGCATTCGTGAGACAGTTAACAAACAGATAAAAATTCGATGTTCCCCGTATACCGATTTTTACATGTTGAACTCTTAGCAACCAGTCATCCGCATGAACACCCATGAAAATATTTTACATGTTGGAATGCCATATATATAATTTAAAGTCTGTAGATCAAAAACTCGTTGAGTATATTTATATATTTTTTTATTCAATTTTCACCCCAAACCAGGCAAGTGCCACTTTGAAGTAGGGGGCTACTATCGGGGACATAATTTGCGGGGGTATTATGAAGAGAGATGAGTAGAAAGATGTTTGTTCACATTATACTTGAACTTCTGCATATCAGTACAGTTGGGAAAGCAGTATTCCGGAAGGGGGTTCCAAAACTATAAGTTCTGGAGAAGAAACTATTAGAGTAAAAGGCTTTCTTACGCCTAGGGATCTCTACTGTAAAGGAGTGGGTTTGTCGGGGGTAGTCACGTCGAGGAGGTACAAGTCTTGCAGTTCGTCAGAACATTCACCATTAAAGTATTTGTAGAACAGGCAGGATGCAACATTTCGTCGATGGGACAGAGGCTGAAGCCTAGATGACACTTCCGGACATACCAGGTGGCGACTCTCTTTTGAATCCTGTCCAGGAGTGAGAGACAAGCAGCAGATGCACCAGCCCAAATATGACAACAGTACTCAATACATAGGACAATGGTGGCCTTATAGAGGAACAGGATACTTTCAGGCGTAAGTAATTTTCTGGCACGGTAGAGAGAGCCCACCTTCTTTGCAGCAGCCTTGGCAATGCTTTCAATGTATATATTCCAGTTCATGTTCCCAGTAAACGTTAGACCGAGGAGTTTAAAGAAAGTACTTTCAGGCAGTGTGTTCTTGGCCATTGCTATTGGTGGTAGAAAAGGTTTCTTGTAGTTATTGCAGGAAACAATCTTAGTCTTGGCAGCATTTTTGTCCCCATTCCACTACAGATTGGAGGTAATCGTCTAGTGTTACTGTCATTTCCTTAGCTATGTGTTCATTTTCCCCTCATGCCTGTTATAGAGAGTGGTGTCATCGGCAAATATACCCATCTCCGAAACAATTTTATCAGGGAGGTATTTTATGAATATCAGGAATAATAGAAGTCCAAGGATAGACCCTTGGGGTACTCCCGCATTTATATTATATTGTTTGGATGCACGACCGTCGACGACAACCTGGATTTTTCTCTTTTACTAAAGAAGGATTTAATTATATTATGTCTTTTTTACACGGTGGTCACCACTTAGCAAGGCCCGGAAGCCACTCAGGGATAAAGGGTTATTGCAAGTACAGTATGTTAGTGTGGAGATTTAATGAAGTGTTTACTTAAGGGGGCGGTTCATTAGGAATTTGTTAATGTTGGACTTGAAGACATCCAGGTTGAAGTCAGGTGGGAAGCAGGCAGACGGAACAGAGTTCCACAGGCGCGCAGTTCTAAGAAAGAAGCTTTGTTCATGGAATCCACGTTTTGATTTAGGCACAGATAAAGAGTGGGGAATATTTTTGAGAGTGGATTCAGCTAGACGGGTGTTTTTCGCGAAGGATTGGCGAGGGCGACCAGAGATTGGAGTTCAGACGAGCACCTGTCATGGAAATAACGATAAAACAAGGATAGGCTCGCAACGTCCCTTCTGTGGGAGAGAGGTTGCAGGGTAGAGAAAAGGACATCCCCCACTAAGCCACAAAGTCTATTTTGTACTCTGTCAAAGCAGGATAGGCTGTTTTTAGCAGCTCCTGCCCAGATATGGCAGCAGTATTCCATCCTTGGACGTACTTGGCTTTTATATATAGAGAGAATTGCATCAGTGGTGAGATGTCTTCTGGAGCGGTAGAAGGTTCCCACCATCTTTCCAGCGACCTTGGACACAGACTTGATGCACGTGTTTGATTTCAGATCAGGAGTAAAGGACAAACCCAGAAGATTGTCAAAAAATGGGGCTTCTCCTAGACGAGAGCCATCCATTTCAATTGATGCCAGATGGGGATCAGAGCGTTGATGATGTAAAGATAGGAGTTTGGTTTTATATGCATTAAAAGTAACCAGCCACGTCTTCCCCCACTGAACTACGCGCACGAGATCAGAGGAGAGAGAACCAGAGAGAACTTTGTCATTTACAGCCTTTGATGTGTTGCCGTAGATGGTCGTGTCATCAGCATAGATGTCAACGAGTGATTTAGGTATGTGTTTACGGAGATCATTGATGTAGATCAGGAAGAGAGTTGGACCCAGGATTGACCCTTGAGGGACTCCAGCATTAATACTGCACCCCTCTTATTTTTGTCTATCGACCACTACTCTTATGATCCTATCGGAGAGAAATGATTTAATGATTGAGAAAACATTTCCTGTTATACCATAGCTGGAAATCTTGTGAAGTAGGCACTTATGCCATACCTTGTCGAAGGCCTTTGATATGTCAAGAGCAATTGCCCTAGAAAGGAAGCCTTTGTCAAGAGATTCACTAATCCTGTGAGATATAAACGTTAGCATATCTGCGGTAGATCTTGCAGAAGGGAAACCATATTTTGTGTCGCTAAGAAGGTTATTTCTGCTGAGGTGGTTTACTATTTCTCTATTTAATATGGATTCCAGCAACTTACTCATAACACACAGGAGGCTTATTGGTCTGTACTGAGAGGGAGATGACTTATCACCTGAATTCTTAAATACAGGGCATACTGATGAGGTTTTCCAGGGTGTCGGAAAGCACTTCTCCTTAAGGCAACGCTTAAACAGTTTCGTAAGTATAGGAACAAGTTCTGGTTGAAGCTTTTCTAACACTATAATTGGGATTCCGTCAGGGCCAGTTGCTTTACTGGAATCAAGGTTCTTGATTAGCTTGGCGACCTCATGCACGGATATCTGTATGTTCCCTAGCGTGTTCTGTGTTATAGGAGGAAATATGGGGAGTTGATTGACTTCGTCGCATAGGGTAGAATTAGCTGCAAAGTTCTTTGCAAATAGTTTGGTCTTGTCTGATGCTGAGGAGATGACCTCTGGTCCATTGATAATGTTTGGGATTGAACGCATACTTCTGTTCAGGATCCTATTTGTTATTTGCCAAAACTGGTGGGAACCTAGCCGCTGATCAGCTACTTTGGATTTAACAGACTGATCATATAGCTCTCTTGCATTTTTATTACTCTTTTACAGTGGCTGATGGCGTTCCTGAAAACAGCTTTAGTGATAGTGAACTCATTACGTTGGTAGTTATGGAAAAAGTGATTGCTGTGTGCGATAGCAGCAGCACATTCAGGGGAGAACCATGTCTGGCTGTTAGGTTTTTGTTGGAATTTTTTTAGATGGTATGAATCGGTCTATGCCTATAATTAACCATTCGGTCAGATCTGATACTATAGAGGACACATCTTATTTAAATATGGAATGCAGAGGTAAATCAGATGTGAATGTATGGAAGCTAACCCAGTCAGCCATAGAGTATCGATATACAGTACGGTGGAGGGGTACGTCTGGGGGCTTCTTACATTTCATTTTTATCTTAACTGATACGACGGAGTTGTCGGAGGATCCTAGAGGAGAATGAACGGAACATGACCATAGCTTAGGGGAAGTTGAGAGAAAAAGGTCTAGGAGGCTTGCATATTGACCAGTAGCGAACGGGTGGGTTCGCGAACAATGCGAGTGAGGTCATAAGCAATAGCAAAATCATGACAAAACCTCCCCCTCATCGTCTGTCTTATTTAAATGGGTCAGCCATTTCACGTTATGGACGTTGAAGCCACCACAGATATGGATGTAAGCCGAGGGATGTGCAGAGAGGATCTGCTCTATTTTCTCATATATACACTTAAAGATAGTAACTCCGCTGTTATAGGGCCGATAGACGGCAAATATAAATGCAGTGGTGTAAGCAAGTTCAACCCGGAAGCACATATAGGGTAAATTATGATATTCTCTAGAGATATCCCTGCCACACGGTAAGCCATCTTTAATGTAGGCACATATTCCAAGCCCATGGCGATCTTGGGGGTCAGATTTAGCTGTAAAGTTAGAGTATCCGTTAATTATGAACTCATCTAGGGAAGTGGTCGGCCCTATTCCAGTTTCGCTTAGAAAGAATATGTCCGATTTCGTAATTGGGTTTCAACCTCTGGAATGTTGGAACGTCGACCCTTGATTTTGGAGAAGGAGACCTGGTAGTAGGGGTCTACGTTGGAAGATGGGGTTCTAGGTTTATTCAATTTTTTTTCTGGAGATATTTCATGTTGAGGTTTTGGGATTTGTGGAACAGGTCGGCATACTTGGTTAGAGCAGGATAGAGAGGGAAAGTAAGAGAGAAAAAGACAGGATTTTTTGTAGCATGAAAAGGTAAAGCCGTAACTATTACCCACTAGTATGGCATCTAGAGGCCCCTCCAGAGACTACTGCATGGTCCAGAATCCATTCACCAAATGGCAATACAGCAGTCCCAGTACTTTGCGCCTGCTGATAGGACATCCTCCTTTGTGGTTAATCTAAGATTCGGGTCCCTGACTATCAGCGGATAACGTCAGCCCAGACAAAACGTTTACCTCTAGCACCTTTACTAGTGACATGGCCACAAGGATAGACATAGAGAAAGAAAAAATTCCGACATCTCCGACTACTGTTCACTAAGTACTACCGACCTTTAAGCAGCATTTTATTCACCCTTTGTCAGAAAAATCACTCATTTGAATGAGGACTGAGGGACAAAAAAGGAGAAGCGAGAGTTACTGGAGCTGCCGATAACACATCCACTGTATTATCGACTCTCCATCAATAATAATAAAAAAACGGAGAGGAGGGGAATGGGTATCTACTTAGTAAGGTTCGGTGCTAAATTATCAGTTCAGGACACTTTTGATGATAATCTTCCCTCCCATATTAACGGGTGGATGTTTTTGGCGTTATCTATCTCGAGTTTGAATGTATTCTGCCAGTGATACCATATGATCTAATTTTCCTTAGAAGACCATCATGTCATACCCTGGCATATAGGTTGAGTACTGTCCGCACTCACACAGTTTTATAAAGTACGAGTTATCAAAGAGATAAAGAAAAAGAGTAATCGTGCAAAGTTGTTAAAAATGTAATATTTCTCAAGTTGTTTAAATAAGAAAGTTTTAGATAAAACTCTTCTTTCTAAATCATTTAACGTTTTGTGTTATCCACGCCTATTAGACTACACTGCCATCCTGTCAATCATAAATGCATATAAAGATACGATGTGCCAAACTATGCTTGTCTACGTTTAAAACTCTAATCGCAGTTGCTAACTTGCAGACATTACATTGTATTTGCGTAGTTGCAAGAAGCAGCCGATCGATAGATGACCGAACAGATGAAATATCGCAAAACATTGATCAACTAAATGAAGAGAAAACTAAAGGAAATATTTGAATGAAAGTACATTGATGAAAGCTCGCTCGTAACACACAATCTTCACATCGCCACAGCGCTTTCCTAGCTTTGGATCATATCGTCCGTGCGCGTGTCTAATTATCCACTAATATTTTGTTTGACGCCAGTTCCTATCTAAAAATACATTATTTTAACGATCTTTAAACTGAGCTTTGCTTTATGCGAAAGGACTGGGGTAAGTACTTTGTCTAGCTGATATGTGGGAACTATTTATATTTTGGGGCAATAATGGTGTCAATTGCGTTATTTAGAATCTGGTATTTGTTGTACAAAAGTTCTAATACTCAGACAAAATGGATTCAGAATACCAATAGATCATAGCATCTTTAATAATTATAAATATTCAAATACTTCCAAGACTATTCAGAAAAAAAACAATCTGCTATAGGCATACATTTAAAAGCTTATGTTATATTAGATATATCCGCCTCATTTTTGATATACTTGTATAATTTATATTTTATTTGACTAGATATCTATCTTTCAATTTTTGAATCTATTTTATTATAAGTTTGTATTACTTTTTTATAGTATTGCTATTATTCTATGAGATAAGATACTAAAATTGTTAAAGGTTTTAAAGAATTTAAATAAGAATTTACCCGTAACTAATAACTATGCAATATGAATTTTAATTCTTTAACTAGACTATCCATAACCCGTCGGGTCAGTATGTTATATTAGCTATGGAATTCATGTATGAGCGTGACACTTGTGACGTAAAGAAAATAGTTTTTTTTTTTTTTAACATAGCAGAAACATTTCTATGAAAGTATATTAAAATGAAAAATCACGGACGGATCACTCAAACATGAAATAAAAATCCTCCCTATTCGTGCAAAGTTACCTATTTTTTCGAATAATCGCTCAAAAATCGAAAATTAAATATGATTTTCCTACGAATCGAACGCTGACGAAAGTCATTTAGCAGCAAAAACGCACATGAATCTACCAATAAGAAATATAAGAATTAAAAACCCATATTGGAATCCTTCAACCAAGTTATAGAAACTTAAAATCTAAAAAAAGTAATTAAAAAATCTGAAGCAAAAAAATAAAACCTAAATAAATAAAATTAATATTGAAACAGATTAGTAAATGTGTCAACAAATTCACCTTTCTCACTATTATTATCATTATTATTTCTATTATTATCAATAATACTTCAAAGATATATATTTTACTTTTATTATGATTTAAACTTTAAATTATTTTAAATTAATAACATTTGTATGTAATTATATTTTATATGCTCTTAATATTGTATTTATATAGACATGTATAAATCTTGGGAGGGGGTGTTGTGGAGACGCCCACTAATTAACATAGGCGGTTGAGTGAGATATATAACGGTATCAATCACCGATACCGAGGGAGTTCGGCAACGACCGCCAAATAGGCAAGACGTTTCCTCTAGTAAAACATGCAACACGCCACCTGCCGGAATATCTCCAACTGAAGTATATCTGAAGACATGTAAATATGTATATAACTTTTATTCCTAATATATTATTGTATACCTTTACTTTCGTGTTCTTGTTAATTATTTGTGCAGACACAGCTTTTACTTTAACTCATTTCTTTCCCCACATTTTTTTTCTTTTCGTATAATGTTTTTCCTTCTATCTCATTTGTTCTTCATCCTCCACATATTTTTGAAATTATTAAAGTTTTTTATCTTTTCTTTTTTAAGTTTTATTATATCGCAAATCCCATAACCTCCCTTTTTTTAGTTTTTGTATTTTTAATATAATATTTAAGTAAAATAGATCATAGTTTTTACCTTTATTTGAAGGCTGGTTCTCATAAAAAATACACCTTTTTTCTAATCGAAAGAAAAGAGCTTTAGTTACTTTATACATATATTCGATCGATTGCCATATTAAGTACCACGATCATGTAAACTGTTTATTTGAATATAACAATAGTATAGACTGGTGTTTAATTGAGCACTGTTAATAACCTCGTTATTTATTAGTTCTCACTTTTCATACCTTTACATACATACGTACATACATACATACATATAATGATTGCAAACGTCTTGTCAGACGAGTGCCACTCCCTCAGACACTTAATGTCCATGAGCCCAGAAATGACTTTTTTTTCTTAGTCCTACTGGTGAATTCACACGCTCACGCAGGCATGATACTGAAGACCGTTATTGAGATCAATTATTACATGTTGCCAGCATTTCAAGCCTCCATGCGTCATAACTTTTCCATCGCCACAGGACCAATTTTATAGACAAATGCCTGAGGGAGTATCTATACACAGGTGACGTTACAGAGTCTTAGCTTTGTACGACAGCTAAGTCTCTCTCTCGGTTCAAAATGTTGAGATCCAGCAACAAGCAAGAGCAAGATAGCCAACAACAAGTAAAACTGCAGACCAGCTTAATGCAGATACTGGTCTCCCGCTTTATGGTTTTTTAAATCAGAGATTTGCTTCTGCTAGAAAGGTTGCCTTTACCACGGCTTATGGGAGCCCTCTCCACCCCAACACACAAACACACATGGTGCTAGTTGGCCGTTGACCCCGAAAAAGGGGTCATGGCATATGCTACTAGTACCATGTAACTCAGTACTACCTGCCTCATGATCGGGTCACCGGCGACTAAATTGGTTCCCCCACCAGACTTGTTTGGTGAGGAGGGTGGCTAGTCTCCCTGAAGGATTACATACATATACATACATATATACATGCATATACATACATATATACATGCATACATGCATACATATATATATAAATAAAATCAATAATTGGTAAATACATACATACATATACATACATACATATATACATATACACACATACATATATGCATACATATATATATATATAAATAATATAAAATCAATAATTGGCACATACATGATGCGATGATTGCAACGTCTTGTCAGACGAGTGCCACTCCCTCAGACACTGAAAGTCCATGAGCCCGAAAATGACATATAGTCCTGCCGGCGAATTCACATGCTCAAGCAGACATGACACTAAAGACGGTCATTGGTATACATACATATATATACACGCACGCACAACTACATATATACACATATCACACACATATACATGCATACATACACAATACACATTATGTGCACATACATATACATACACACACATGCAAACATACACAAAACGGTCATTGGTATACATACATATAAATATATACATGCATACATACATACATACATGTCTATAAGCATACGCTCATATATACCCATAAACGTACACAATGCATAATACACAAACATACATATACATACCCACATGCATGCATACACATATACATACATATACATACATATACATACATATACACACATATACAAATACATACTTACATATACTTACACATACACATACATATACGTACACATATGCACATATATACATACACTTACCTACATATATATACACATACATATATATGCATTCATACACATACACATATACATGCACATATACACATACATATACGTACACACATGCATACATAGACACACACATGTATGCATATACATACATACATGTATACAAACATATAAAAATGTATATACATACACACACAAACATATATACAGACAGACACATATACATACATGTACACATGTATATATAAATACATATAAACACACATGTACATATATAAATATACACATACATACATATATAAATATACATACACATATAAATATTCATACACATGTACATACATAGATACATATAACGTTGACAGATTAATTGTTACATGCATCCAGCATTTCAGGCGTACACACGTCACAGCTTTTTTATCGCCACAGGACATTTTTTTTAATAGACAAATGCCTGAGGGAGTATCTATACAAAGATGATGTTACAGAGTTTTAGCTTTGTACGACAGCTACATCTCTCTCTCGGTTCAAAATGTTGACATCCCGCAACAAGCAAGAGCAAGATAGCCAACAACAAGTCAAACTACATACCAGCTTAATGCGGGTACTGGGTTCCCGCTTTGTTGTTGTTGTTTTTTTTAATCAGAGATCCGCTTCTCCCAGAGGGGCTACCCTCACCACGCCCCACGGGAGCCCTCTCAATCCCACACACACATGAAAATGAACACATGCATACATACAGATGTATGCCAACATACATATGCATGTGCACACATGCAAACATACACGCATAGTAACACACAAATACGCATATATATGTATACATATGCATATACATACGTACACATAATACACATGAAGGAACATTCCAAAAGTCTAAATACTCAATGATCAGAACGAGGATGATGGTGATGGGCACGATTATAAAGAAAATGGCAGAAAATCCGGTACATACATACATACATATACATACATACATATACACACATATATATACATACATACATCTATACATACATATATATATATACATACATACACATACATACACATACATATACATGCATATATACATACATACATACATACACATACATACATACATGTACGTACATATATATAAATAATATAAAATTAATAATGAGGAGTAAAAGTTATATATAACTTTATCATATCATCAATAAAGAAAAAGTTAAGGAAAATTTTAGAAAAAAGCCTCTTTAAGTCATGACATTTTGAAGCTAATTTTATCTCATCAGAAGAAGAAAAAGGACAGATTTATACAAACTCCTAATATTAAAAGAGTCTTTAATGACATTTAGAAATGAAATGCGAGTGACAGAATAGAATAAAATGGTTGGTTGGTTGTTTTCTCTTACGGCATATCAACCCTTTTCAGGTTATTTAATGCCGAATCTGGTGATTTTGAAGAACGATTTTTGGTCAGAGTGGACCTGGGAGCAATGGCAATTAAACGGGGGCTCCACACTCCCTAAGGCCTGCAAGCTGGGGCCTCACCATTGGATATAGTTTAAGGTCATATCCAGGACCAGGATAAAATGGTAAATAATAATTAAAAACAGGTTCAATATATAAGAGTAAATCGGTGATAATAAAAAAAATAGAGGCTTCTATAAAGTATTTAGGATCATTAAAGAATAACTAATAGTAAAAAAGAAAGGAAAAAATAAGGAAGATATAATGGAAAATGAAGAAAGAAGAAATTATATAAACACAAAATATGGGATACTGAAATACAGATATAAATAGATAAAAATTATAAAAATGAAACGGTCTGAAACTGAAGAAAATACGATTAAAAAATTGTTGTAAAAGTGTTCAATATAATTTCAAAACTGAAAATAAAATCATATAAAATAAAATAAAACAATACAAGTTGCAATGAAGTATTAGGGGAAGGTTCCAAGACGAGGAATATTCGAACTGCTCAAAAAGTCAACCAAGGTAAAGCAGAATATGGTAACGGTTTCACAAACCAAATAAGGTATATATATATATATATATATATATATATATATATATATATATATATATACAGTTGTGCCCGATATTATTCATACCCCCCTTGAAAATTGAGTTTATTAGGTGTAACTTTGTTAGAATTTATTGTTTACGTCCATATTGATACATATTCTTAATAAACCTCTTCTGATCATTTTCGTCATTTTAAAATCTCGGGATACTTGTAATAAAAGAAATATACAGCTATTTATAAAATCTGCAATGTTCAAAAATAATCATACCCCCTTATTTTTTCAGTATTAATCGAGTTTCTGACTTTGTTTCCTGTTTGATTCTTATTTTGAATGCTTTTATACAACCTTTGATTAATTTCATTTCGTTTTTTGCATTTTTCAGAAATTAAAATGATATCAACTGAAAACCAATAAAAGAATAAAAATTATTAGAATGGGGAAGAAAAAAGAGCTTAGTAATGATCTTAGGGCTAAAATTGCGAATTCACATAAGGATGGTTTAGGTTAAAAGTCAATTTCCAAGAAATTTGAGGTCCCTACAGCAACAGTACAGAGCATCATCAAAAAATTCCAGAGCCACCACACAACAAACAACTTGATTGGTAGAGGAAGGAAAAGGAAACTGTCTGCTAGAGCCACCAGGAATATTGTAAGAAGTGTTAATGCAAATCCAACCACCACTACTAAGGACATTTTAGAAAATCTGGAGTCTTCTTGCATAAAAATATCAAGGCAAACATTGCAAAGGACTCTGCATGAAAATGGTCTGAAAGGAAGAAGACCAAGAAGGACTCCATTGCACACCGGAAAACACCTTGCAGCACGTCTAAAGTTTACTAGGAACCATGTGAATTCTCCAGAGTCCGTTTTCTCAAGTATTTTGTGGACTGACGAAACAAAAATTGAATTGTTTGGCCATATGGATGCTTCTTACGTTTGGAGGAAGAAAGGAGAAGCTTACAACCCAAAGAACACCATACCCACGGTGAAACATGGTGGTGGTAGCCTAATGTTTTGGGGCTCCTTTTCGGCTAGTGGTCCAGGTAGTTTGGTCAAGATAGATGAAACCATGAAGAAGGAGCAATATTTGGAGATACTCCAGAAAAACATTAGACAGGATGCGGAGAAGCTCCATTTAGGACCAAACTGGGTCCTTCAACAGGATAATGATCCAAAACATACTGCCAAAATAGTCAAGAAATGGTTTGAGGATAATCAAATTAATATTTTGGAATGGCCTAGCCAGAGTCCCGACCTGAACCCTATCGAAAACCTCTGGCACATATTGAAAACTGAGGTTAAAAAGCGGAAACCTAGAAATTTGAGGGATTTGGAGAACTACTGCATTGAAGAATGGTCAAAAATCAGTGTTGATGCTTGTACAAACATTGTTGATAAATATCCAAAACGGTTACAGGCAGTTATTAAGAATAAAGGGCATGCTATTGACTATTAGTAAGAGGGGTATGAATAATTTTGAACTAGTGCCATTATTGTTTTTCTTTGTATAATGTTTCAAACTTGCATAATTTATTTATTTGTTGAGTTTAAATTAAATGCTTATGCTTGATTTATTGTTTGAAATCCCTTTAATATTGTCTATCTTCTGGTTTGAGCAATAATCTTATAGAAATCTCAAAGATCCGAGGGGTATGAATAATATCGGGCACAAGTGTATATATAAGCGAGATAAGACACTGATTAAAAATCAGGTTAAAATCATGATAGATATTATTTGAAGTAATACTTCCTGGGTGATCCTAGCCAAAAAGGAGAAGCTCAATATTTAAGAATAGAGCAATATATAAGTTTAGTGGTTAAAGTTAAATTCTGAAAATCAAAATATAGGCACATATATTCGATTTAAGAATTTATTGTTTGACAAAAGGAATATATAGGAGGGGGTTATGTTAAATTCCTTAATCCATGGATTTTCAATAATTGCTATATCATCAAAGGAAATGGAATGCAGTTAGCAAAATGTTCAGCTGTGAGTAGACGGGTAGTTTGCTTTTCACCACAAATACTGAAACAAGTTTTTTTGGGTGGTGAATACGAATTATAGGAAAATCACCAACCAAAAAACTGTTTTCAATATTTGTACTGAAAAGCAAAATATCTGTCTACTCACAGATTAACATTTTGCTAACCGCATTCCATTTCCTCTGATGATATGAGCCATTGTTGACTATCCATGGATTAATGAATTTAATGAAACCCCTTTTATATGTGTTCCTTTTGTCAAACAATGAATTCTTAACTCGAATATATGTGTCTATATTTTGGTTTTCAGAATTTAACTTTAACCACTAAACTTTCTCGCCGGGTCCACAAAGTATGGAAATAAAATGTTTTCAAATAAAAAAATACGTTTACAAGTGTTTTTGTTATAGATGTACATAAGAATACTTTGATAAATATGTTTTAACTTAAATAGGGATCGTATAATAAATTGTGGGGTCTGCGTTCGCGCCTGGCCGCCATAGAATGGAAATTGGCATAAACTTTAATAAAGACTCTTCATATGTATCTGTGTAAGTATACTTTGATAATTATGTTTTAGTTTGAAGAAATATGGTATAATAAATTATGGGGTATTCGTTCGCACCTGACCTCCATAGAATGGAAATATGTCACAAAGTTTAACAAGTTTTTTTTTAATATAGATCCACATAATATTGTGATAAGCGTTTCAGTGTGAACAGGTATGGTATAATACATTATGGGGTTTATCTATTTTATTTTTACTTTCATAATATTTTGCTTTGGTTTTGATACGCCCAAATTCAACCCAAATTTGCAAATTTGCAACCCTTCCTTTTCATAACCTATCATACTTTCATAAATGAGAGTCCATTTTTTGTAGGTTGATTTTGAACCTAGTCAACGACAGGTACTATTGCTAGTATATATATATATATATATATATATATATATATATATATATACACAAATATATGTAGAGAGAGAGAGAGAGAGAGAGAGAGAACATGGCAAACCTAGAAAATAAAATATTGATGCATGTATATATATATTATATATATTATATATATATTTTATATATATATATATATATTATATAGTAATTTATAAAATATATATGGCGATTATCTACACTGAATATTCCGCGTTTCATCCACTCTAGGACTCTTCAAGCTTATGCGCATGAGCCTGAAGAGTCCTAGAGTGGATGAAACGCGGAATATTCAGTGTAGCTTAATCACCATATATATTTTATAGCTCACCAACTAGCTCTACCTACATATTGAGCACTTTTGAAGTAAATACTTAAAGTTTTCACATAAATTTATACTTTCGTATATTAATTTTATGTGAGTAAATTAAGTATTTATATATATATATATATATATATATATATACATTGCCCCCCCCAAAAAAAAAAACAAAAGCTAAATTGAGGCCATCAAGAACATATGCTGTAGAACGGAGAAAAAAATGGCAAATACCTTAATGTTTTGATGTGATGTTTTGAATATAATAAACTAGTTATGGCCAAACTTTCATGTCATTCAGATAAAACACTAAGAAACGAGGCCGTATTAGAGTTGTGGCCCCTTTTTTGGAGGGTCACCCTCTATATAGATAGATATATAGATATACATACATAGATACATAGATAAATATAACACCGGGCGAACTTAGAAAATAAAATATTTATGTATATATATATATATATATATATATTTATGTATATATATATATATATATATATATATATATATATACGTAATGATATGTTGGACGATAGGAAATGCGTTGCGTGTGTTAAGTATGGATTTGTAAAAGTTAAGTAGTTTTACCAAATCAATATGCATTTATTGAATACTACAAAATATAAGAAGCGTTTAGTAAATGCATCTCTGCTCCATGGGGTAAAAAGTTTGATCTCCACTGTAAAATGTCAGCGAACGTGGAATGACGGCTTGTTTGCTTTAAAAAAACGCAGAATATAGAACTAGTCAGACAGAAAATCAATACATAGTTTAAAAGGTTTCTTGTGGTCAGTTTGTTGGAAGGTCACCGAACGAACTTTGATTCGAATCACGAAAATATTATAATAGAGCAAGAATCATGATGTTGTTATGACACGTATAATAACTTCAGTATTTCCGATCAAGTAACGCAGTGTTTATTGAAATGAATGACATTAGCAAATTAGAAGACGGGGAAAGAGAGAGAAAGAGAGAGTGGTGGTTGTCGATGAAGAAAGGCGCATACTTTGTTCAATGAGATAAAATCACTGAATTTTATAACGGCTATAATTAATTGAAATGTTTACAATTAAGGCGAGCATAATAACAGTAATTATAGCAATAACAATCTCATAAAACACGCCTCGTTAGTAGAAATTATCCGCAGTGAAAACGGTAGCATTTGCGAGGGAAGAAGAAGGAATAAGAAAAAAGAAAAGGTATGAAAGAATAAGAAATCTGAGAAAATAAATACTTAAAAAGAGATTAACGAAAAATAAAAAAGAACAGAATAAAACAGGAATTAATAGACAAAGGAATTAAATAAAACGAAGCAAAGAATTTCAATCATCCATCCATCTATCTATCTATCTATCTACCTATATATCTATCAATATAGATATCCACAAAAAGACTGTTTGCTGTATCAAAGCTCGTCGGTGAGGTTAGACTAGCGATAACCTCAAATCAGGACCGAGGCTCGACCGCCCAGATGACAGTCTGCTATTCTAACCGTTACACTATTTGGTTGGTGCCAAGATAGATATGTTAAATTACAATGATCAGACATTGTCGAAACGCCTAACCTCCATTTGTTTACACAAAGGGCATTTAAGTAGGTGCTAGTTATATTTTCTGGTTTCACTTCCCAATATGCTCAACCCAATATAGGGAGCATTTATATATAATCCACAGATTTATTTTGTACAAAAATTATCGGTTACATATGTGCGCACATGTTTCTGCTGCATCTCTTTTAGAGAAGTAGCTTATGCAGCAATAATCCTCTTTTATAACCAAATTTCAATCAGTTCTTGATTTATACGATTGCTTTTTTCCTGTTGTATTAAGATTTGATAATAATGGCCGACATGCCATTAAGCAGTTGCTCATAAACACCAGAGTTTTAGTGAATTTATATTAAGGAAACTACAACGATAAACGAAGACAATGACTGATAAAACATATAAAAAGGACAAGAGAAAAAAATAAAGATGATTAAACAAAACCAATTTAAAGATAGAAAACCCCGATAGATATTAGTATAAATAGAATGAATAGAAAAAAAATAGAAAAAATGAGACAAAAATCAAGAACGTTTAAGATCAAAGGGGGGTATAAACAGCGCGTGAATGAATGATAAAATAGAAGAAAAAATAAATAAGAAAAATAAATAAAATAATATTAATGTTATATAATAAAGAAAAAATCCAAAGAAGAAAAATATATGGAAGATTAGATAATAATTACACCCCTCTTCAAAGAAAATGGCAATAGAAGAATGAGAACAATAATCATACGGAGTGGAACGATAAAATCCTCACCCTAGAAAAGACGACAAGATTCCATTTCTGTTTGATGAGAACAAGTTTTCTTCTTTTATTTTTTCTGCAGACCGTTTACTAGTTTGCCAGTTTTGTAAATCGAGAAGAGCCTTCTATCATGTCTGAAAGTGATACAATGTTCAACGGGCGAGATCAGATATGCACTGTTTACCGTGTTTTTTAATGATTCAAATTAAGACAGCAGAACTATTGTTAGCACCCTCTAAATGCATGGATGGATTACCACGAATAACAGGACGTGCCCAACGTGATGAAAACTGTTGTGGCGGACCTAACATCTGTTATCTATTATTAGACTATGCTAATCTCAATAAATACGGAAAGACAAAGCCTAAATGCGTCAGTCGAGATCCGGTGGACCAACCTAGGTTGTTTGTCGGCTACGGCGAACAATCATCACATTGTATGCTTTGCAATGTATGTTGTTACTTATTTTGGGTGTTCTGTTTATCTTTGTAACCCTTTAAAGAGGCTATAACAGTGACGACGTCGGATTTAGAACTCACAGAGCTCACCTGAATTTAAAATACTCTTATTACTAAAAAAACAACTTACGATGGACTTCTGAATTAAATCAAGCAAGTGTTTAGAAAACACCGAGAAAAGGAAAAAGAGACGAACTCGCGAAAACGAAATAAATGCGTGGACATAACAGTTTGAATTTCCAACTCGTTGAAAGGAAAAATATTTGAATTTTTTCTTCTCTTCTCGACATCTGGGCGCACCCGTAAATAAAAATAGAAAGACATTACGAATTATTCGTGTTTTTTTTCTCGCCTCATTAAAGAAGCATCTCAGCAGCCTTTTTTTTCTTACCGAAAAAAAGTAACTACGATTTTCGGCTTTTTCTTTATCGGTCACCATTTTATTCTGTTCTATAGGAAAAGACATCTGATTTTAAAAATTATTGAATATATTTTGTTGGCATATATATTTTTCTAGTCTATAAAAAGACATTCATTTTGGAATAAATATTTTAGCAAGGAATTTAAAACTGCATGTTCAACGTTCGTTTGAAAAGTTATTAAAGGAAACGAAATACTTTTCCTCTCTCCTCCAGTTGTTCTAAAACTACAAAAGAAAACTGGCTAATCTGAACAGAGTTTTGTTAAATTTCTGTAACTTTTACCCATCATGCAAAAATGGAAGCCTAACAAAGTACATTGGAACAATTATTAAAACAGCAAATTGAACCACAGAAATGCTCAGATGAAAGACAACAACAACAACAACAACAACAATAGCTACAACAACAACAACAACTAATGAGACTAGAGGTCCGGCAATATGAAAATCAACAGCACATGGAAAAAACTGCTTAATCAAGTCATAAAAAATAATACGTCCAACGGTAATCCTATCGCATTTTCAGATGATTCAATATTGAATGTAGTTGACAATTTCTGCTACGGGCCTGAACACAGTAAATCATTTTAAGCTTATTTTCGTCGGTATGAAACGATGGCCGGGTCAGCAAAAACTTTCGTTTACTATTAAGGAAACTAGAGACGATCCAGCATAACGTTTGTGGATATAATTTTACCTTGGAAAACGTATGAATTAACTTTCGCCGAGACGATGGAACTTCTTACAGAATTATTTGGCCCGGAATCTCTTTATTCCAAAAGCGTTGGTTATGTCTGAATTTGCAGAATAATCACAAAGATGATTTTGCAAGGTATGCAGTCATGGTAAAGAAACAAAAGAATTCAAACTTGCAGACCTTAGTGCAAATAATCTTAAACTTTTAGTATTAGGGTCGGACTGGATTCATGAATTATAATTATGGAAGACGCCAATCAATAATTTTTGCAAAATGAAAACAAAAAGTACAATAGACTCCCAGGCATTGAAAAACAAATGAAAATGAAACTTGTGTTTTTCTAGGCTACAAAATGTCAAACGGAAGGCGCAAACAGATACTGCTGTAGACCGAGCAGAAGTAGCTCTCCTCCAACGAGAACAACGCTTGGGCAAAAACAAAACAACCAAATCTCCAATACTAACGATTACTACGATACTATCCCATTGATTACTGTACACGTAATAATCATTATCACCGAGTGACTCTCGGGCCTTGATCAGTGGTGACCCCAATGTGAAAAAAAATCAGACAGGATACTCTATCGTTAGTCGTAAAGATATAATATCCCCGCAAGACGACAGACACAGTCATAAATGCCCATGTAATTGCAGGCGATTTGCACTGAATACGTAATTCCTAGCTGCATCACAACAGATACCAGTCGCAACTCTTTCTTTCCCAGTATTGGAACATTATTCATCGAGAATCAACCTCACTCGAATATATTACATGCAGCAAAATAATAACACTAAAACTGTTTTTTTTTCAACAATATGAAAGAACTTCCGGTCCGTTTTACCCGGCGTCTTTTCGAAATAGATGGTTAGTTAGGTTAACAGCACTAGTGGAACCCCCTCTTGTCTGATTAATTGTTACAACCAGGATCCTAGGTGATGTTTATTGACTTAATTACATGTGCCCTTGTTTAACCATGCAAGTAATCAATTTTATAAATTTCTTGTGATTAATACATGAGAAAATAGCGATAAAACGTATTTCAAAATAAAAGATTTCGCCTGAACTATGAATCCACCAAGAAGTAGAGACTATTGAAACCGTCTACGACATATTTGATATTGAGCCTCCCAAAATTAAACCGGAACCACGACGCTCGTTCAAGAAAAAATAAAATCACAGAGCTGTTAATGGTTCACCGACAGAAGAAAAAAAACTGATAAACCGCCCGGAGTTATCAGCCTAGGAGGGAGGGGTTTTGTGGAAGAACTAACCTATGTTACTTACTAATAGGCTATTTAAACTTCAATAAATACCGAAAGACTAAACTGTAAGGGGCCAGTCGTTATCCGATGAACCAACCTAACCTACAATGAACAACCCGCTTATTGTATGCTTTCCAGTACATGTTGTTATTTATTTTTGGCGTTCTGTTCGTAGTTGTAACACTTAAACAGGGTTATAACAAAAACACAGTTTCCTGCCACGGTTATGGTATTTTGTGTGGTTTCGTGTAAGGACCACCTCATTACAAAATTACACCTTTGAAGCGGGCTTGAAATTCAATACCAACATTTCACCTGGATGTGATGAAGAGTGTGGTGACCCCCTGATGCAATAAGGTGGCCGCTGAAAAGTCCATGATGCTACAAAATTACTAGGCGCAGGCCCGCGTGTGTAAAGAAACCTAGTCTTGCTTTCAGAAGGAGTGCTACGACTTTTTACATTTCCTTCGCTGGCCCCACTCCTCCTTCTCCGACTTGAACCCGTTGGACTACTTCGTTAGGTCATACGTTGAGAACATCATCAACATGACCTCGCACAACATTAAAGCCAGCCTGATCGCCGCCATCCGCTAAGTATTCGCCGAGATCTCACTAGCGCTTGTGGAAAAAAGCATGCTCCCAGTTCCGGGCCCTATGGAGGCTGTGATTTAGTTTGAAAGTGGTTTTATTGAATAAATGTACGCTCTACTACATAATCAAGTTTCTTAAATTGATTTTTTCAATAAAAGTTTGGAAATAAATCTGTATTGTTGCTTTCTTTAGGGCAACGTTTTAATCGTCCCATCCTGTAATATGGCTTGCGTTATATTATAAAAATGGATACGTATTTTAGAAGATATAATTAGTAGTTAAACACAAAAAATAATTTTTAAAAAGTGATGAAAAAAATAAGGACAGCGAATTCGAGAATGTATTAATGTTATATTTTGCATCGAATATAACAAATAATAACTTGTATTTCATGAGAAACATCTCCTACGGCACAGAAATAAATCAATTTGTGATAAGGCAGTTGTCATTCGTTGTCATGCGTATTGAATGAATATAAGAAACATTTTCTCAAATCGACACTGCGCAGTAATCGACAATTATTTTAAATTAATTTAGAACTGATAAGTTCATGAAGATTTTGAGTTGCAGTGATTTTTTTGCATCAAATATGACAAATTATAATGATTACATTCGATTATAGCGTAAACATGATGTCCGACATTATCAAAAATGGCGAAAGATGGAAAATAACAAAACTATCTTAGTTTCCCTTATCTTTTCTATCAGATTCAGGCTGTATTCATGGCGGCAGAAAAGAAAAGATATACAAATAAGATTCAATCTACAAATTGAATATCGCAATAAACAAATTTTATATATGGAAAGTATGCTTACTTGCTTTCTATATATATGGAACAGGTTGCTATTCTTTCTGCATATAAATCACAGCGTTGGCTTTTAACAATTTACTAATTCACTTCAATTTATTGGAAAACCTTGGTCGTTGTAAAATGGTTTAAAAAGACAATCGAAAACTTTGCTTATGGCAACTGAGACGTCGGATACAGGCGTGCTAAAAATGTATAGCAAGAGAGGAATTGCTCAGCAAGACTTTTATAAGTATCATATTTATATTCTTAAGTTTGTTACAGCCATAGAATCACTGATTATGGAGAGAATTATAAAGAAAAGCGGCCCGAGTACGATAATATTAAAGTAAACATTTTTAAAGGAAGAGTTCTATTCAGAAAGTGTGGACCTTATTAGGTTGGTTGAAATGTATTTACATTGACGAGTTAAAAGTTCAGTAAGTTCACCAGGACGATTCTATTAAAAGAAAATGTAAAATCAATCCATACATGCAACATTGCAAAAATAAGATATGGATTACAACTTGGTGGAAAGGGATTTTCGTTCAGCTGCCCAACATTCTCACGGGCGCGTATAACACCGCCATTTACTTGTGTGCTAGAGAGTATTACAAACTCTTGCTTGGTGGTTGCACTCCAACTGCTCACAATCCGTTTGCACGAGATCATCAGAGATTCGGGAACACTATATCATTGTTTACCTCCCAACTTCTATTAGTTTAGTGTAAAGATCACTGGAAATGACGTTGCAGCAACATGGACAGCAACAATTTGCTGAAAGACTATACTGGCGCATGCTCATTAAGGCGACAACGCAAAATGCCGGAAAACCTATCAAAACACTTTTTCGTTTGTTTGTGAATTACACACATAAAACATGTTTTATAGCCGCTAATATTTCAAAGAAAACAAATACGAGGCAGCCTTATTTAATACAACTACTGCATTATAGTGTCACTGTTTCTGATTTCATATGAGTTTTTACTTGCTACCGGTCAGAATATGTTTTCGAAAAATAATCAATAAAGTAATTATCCCATTCGTAAATACATATTTGACAAAAACACGCTCTCGGAAAACATCACATTTATTTCTGTTTATAATAAATATATTTTCCTTCTTGCCAACCAAACAAACTTCTAGCTTGTAGCGCTTGCTTTGATTTCCCTATTTTTAAAAATCAAAACAATATACATGGGAGATTTACGTGTATGAATATTATTTAATTTTTGAAGATAGATATACGGTATAATCCCGTTGACAAACCGATTCTCGTTAGATCACTGAAGTTAAGAAACGTGGAGTTTGGCTACTACCAGATGGTAAACAATATAAGAAATCTAAGCTCTGTATGTGCTCTCCGTTTAACTCGGCGTTGTTTCAAATCATCCTGGATTTCTACTTGCAAATTTAACAACGCCGACTGAGGAGAGGTATGCTTGTAGATTTCGCAATCCTTGCCACAAAATTTCCAATATATATATATATATATATATATATATATATATATATATAAATTTTCCATGTGTATATATATGTATATATATATATATATACTAGCAAGAGTACCCGTCGTTGACTGGGTTCAAAAACAGCCTATAGAAAATGGACTCTCATTTATGAAAGTATGATAGGTTATGAAAAGGAAGGGTTGTAAAGAGATAGCTTCGAATTTGGGAGTATCAAAACCAAAGCAAAATATGATGAAAATAAAAAATAAAATAGGTAACTCCCATAATTTATTATATCATGCCTATTCACACTGAAAAGCTTATCACAATATTCTGTGGATATATATATAAAAAAAACTTGTTAAACTTTGTGACATATTTCCATTCTATGGAGGTCAGGCGCGAACGAACACCCCATAATTTTAGTATACCATATTTCTTCAAGCTGAAACACAATTATGAAAGTATACTTACGCAGATTGGTATAAGATGTCTTTATTAAGTGTGCGCCTATTTCCATTCTATTGAGGCCAGGCGCGAACACAGACCCCACAATTTCATTATACCATCCCTGTTTAAGTTGCAACATACTTATCAAAGTATTCTTATGTACATCTATATCAAAAACAGGTGTAAACCCTTTATTTTAATATTTTTCCATACTTTGTGGACCAGGCGCGTACGCAGACCCCACAATTTTAATGATTCATCATTATGCCCGATCAAACATATCTATTCCTGTGTCTCAATACATCTTCTCTAATTATAAGTGATCAGTTTTCTATAATAGTCAAACATATAGGAGCCTATTCGTGACCAGACACACACACACGCATACGTTCAGCTTTATATTAAAGATATATGCATTTATATAAATATAAAATCATGTGCGCCAAACTTGAATGAAGGCAGAACGATAGATAACTCCAAAAATATAAAATTTCAAACAAACAAGTCGAAAATGTAATCGAGAAACTACAGAAATCGAACAGAAAATGGATAGTAAAAGACTAAAAAAAGAGAAAAGTGAAGATCGATTGCATTCAACATATCACCAGTCAATAAATCTCGGTCTAAACAGACTAATCTTCGACGCTTTCGAATTCAAAATCTGTCAGATTATTTAAGAGTACCTGTCACTCAGTAATTCCGCCTGTCGATCTTATCATTGATGTACTCTGAAAATCTTTCACTACAGTTCAGTTTTGGAGAAATAAGAACGGATATTTCAGTCAATCCTTGCAAGTATCGATGGAAATGCTATTTCAGATATTAGCGTGACAAACCAACATTGTACAAATCAACCGATGAACGAACATATACAAATACGTGGGTAGTTTTTTAAAAATAATGTGCATAATTTGCGAGTTACTTCTAAAATTCTAGAGAAATACACTTGAGAGTAACATATTTCTAAGAAGACTACCATTTGTACATGCAGGGAGTCTTGCTATTACATATGTTGGTACAATGAAGCAAATAGGTATTTCTCTTCATTTTAGTCTAAAAGAAAGTGTGTACTCTTAGAGATCTTACACTATCAATCAAACTCCAAATTCTGTTTCATTGCAGTAAGGTTGGACTACTGCGCTTGTTTTACAAGTACTATAATGAAATGTGATTAGACGAATAAATGGAAATAGTTTTTTCGACGTATATACCTCCGACTTACCCAAAAAGAAAAATAAATATCATGCTGCCATAGTAAACACCCCCGAAGTCAGAAACCATTTTACTATGACAGTTTTGTGCATGAAACTGCTAGGCATAAAAATTATCTTCCTACATCCTGCACTGGCATGCAGAAATTTTAATAGAATGTGAACAGACATCTCGTTGCTTAAATCCCTACTTTGAATGCTCCGTTTAACATGGTCTCTAATTCATAAGTACTCCTTGCGTATAACAGTCTGCTTTTTGAGAAAAGTATGTGAAAAAAATGTGTACTTACAAACATGAGCGTGATGTATTGATTTGTTCTAAACATATTAAACTTAAACATTAAACTGGTGCATAGCAGGTGGACAAAATGACAAAACAATTGACAAACATGGAAACGTACAAAGATTAATCGATGCATTCAACCATTATAAAGTATGTTGCACGTTTATCAATCCAAGTTTTATTTCTAAGTTTAACGCAACAGAACGACAGACGGATTGGTAGAAGTGTCGAGATGGATGGACGCCGATATAGGACGATGCGTTTTTCCTATCATCGTGTTTATATAGCAAGACAGACCAACTGACCTATGGATTAACTCAACAACATTGAACTCATAAGAATATGCAGACGAGTCTTAAAAATAATTTTACCTTTCCGCATTTCATTGTGGATGTCTGCTAGAGATTATTAAAACTTATTTCTAACTCTGTTCACACAAGCCACATGTTTTTTACTCGCTGTCTTTCGTTTTCCCTCTCTTTTCTCTCTCTTTATATAGAGATATATAGATAGTAATATGCAGAAAGCTTGCATCGCTGTATCACAGTTGTGTAAAGCAGATAGTAAAACAACACCTTTAAACTGAAATCAAAACCCAACAATGTTGACAAAATTAACAGTTTCTTAAATCATAAAATATTATATTAAAGTTCTATTAGAATATCCTTCAGCTAACATTCACGTATGTGGAGACTTCAATGTTCACAATGTGGAATGGTTGAACCACTCAAACAAGACCGATGATGAGGGGAGATTCTGTCATGATTTCTCCATTGCTTATGACCTCACTCAGATTGTTCACGAACCCACCCGTGTGCCCGACAATGACGGCCAGTATGCAAGTCTCCTAGAACTTTTTCTCACAACTTGCCCTGAACTATATTCAGTTTCCGTTCTGTCTCCTCTTGGATCATCCGACCACTCATTGTATCAATTAAGATAAAAATGAAATGTAATAAGTCCTCAGACGTACCTCTCCATCGTACAGTATATCGATACACTATGGCTGACTGGGATAGTTTCCGTACATTTATATCGGATCTTCCTCTGCGTTCCATGTTTAAAAAGGATGTGTCGTCTATAGTATCAGACCTGACAGAATGGTTAATTG
Source organism: Euprymna scolopes (assembly GCF_053919585.1). Classification (NCBI taxonomy): domain Eukaryota; kingdom Metazoa; phylum Mollusca; class Cephalopoda; order Sepiida; family Sepiolidae; genus Euprymna; species Euprymna scolopes. The sequence goes on along the minus strand of NC_136487.1, from coordinate 4,142,487 downwards.
TAGGTATAGACAATTTCATACCCTCGAAAAAGTTCCAGCAAAAACCTAACAGCCAGCCATGGTTTTCTCCAGAATGTGCTGCTGCTATTGCGCACAGAAATCACTTTTTCCACTGCTTCCAACGTAATAGATGTATGGAAACTAAAGCCGCTTTCAGGACTGCCAGCAACCATTGTAAGAAAGTAATAAAGAACGCAAGAGAGTTATATGTTCAGTCCGTCAAGTCCAAAGTAGCTGAGCAGCGGCTTGGTTCCCACCAGTTTTGGCAAATTGCAAACAAAATCTTGAACAATAGCTCCATCCCAACTATCATCAATGGACCTGAGTTAATCTCGTCAGCATCAGACAAAGCCAAACTCTTTGCCAAGAACTTTGCAGCCAATTCTACCCTTTGCGACCAAGGCCGCCAACCCCCAATATTTCCTCCTGTATCAGAAAACACACTATGTGTTATACAAATATCTGTATGTGATGTTGCCAAGCTAATCAAAAACCTTGATTCCAGTAAAGCAACCGACCCTGACGATATTCCAATTATAGTACTCAAAATACTTCAACCAGAACTAGCACCCATACTTACAAAGCTGTTTAAACGTTGTCTTAAGGAGAATTGCTTCCCATCACTCTGGAAAATCTCATCAGTATGCCCTGTATTTAAGAATTCAGGTGATCGTTCATCCCCCTCTCAGTACATGCCAATAAGTCTCCTGTGCGTCATGAGTAAGTTGCTGGAATCTGTGTTAAACAGAGAAGTAATAACCCATCTCAACAAAAATAACCTTCTTAGTGACACACAATATGGTTTTCGTTCTGCTAGATCTACAGCAGATCTGCTTACAGTTATATCGCATAGGATTAGCGAATCTCTCGACAGAGACAACCTTTCTAGGGCAATTGCTCTTGACATATCAAAGGCCTTTGATAGGGTATGGCATAAAGGTTTACTTCACAAGATCTCCAGCTATGGTATTGCTGGAAATGTCTTCTCAATTATCAAATCATTTCTCTCTGATAGGTTCATAAGAGTAGTAGTTGATGGGCGAAAATCAGAAGCTCACAGTATAAATGCTCACAGTATAATCAAAAATCAGAAGCTCACAGTATAAATCCTGGGCCCAACTCTTTTCCTGATCTACATTAACGATCTTCCAAATCCTTACATAATTCGTAGACATTTTTGCTGATGACACTACCATCTATGGTAGCACATCTAAGACAGTAAACGACCAAGTTCTCTCCGATTCTCTCTCCTCTGATCTTGATCACGTTGTACAATGGGGAAATGAGTGGCTGGTTACTTTTAATGCATCTAAAACTAAGCTTCTATCTTTACATCATCAACTTTCTCATCCCCATATGACATCAATTAAAATGAATGGCTCTCGTCTTGGAGAGGCCTCAAGTTTTGACAGGCTTCTGGGCTTGACCTTTACTCCTAATCTTAAATGGAATACGTACATCAAATCTGTTGCCAAGGCCGCTGGAAAAATGGTGGGATCCTTCTATCGATCCAGTAGATATCTCACTGCTGATGCAATTCTCTATCTATATAAGAGCCAGATACGTCCAAGGATGGAGTACTGTTGCCACATATGGGCAGGAGCTGCTAGAAAAGACTTGTCTTGCCTTGATAGGGTTCAAAATAGACTTCGTGGCCTGGTGGGAGATGTTCTTTTCTCTTCGCTGCAACCTCTGTCTCACAGAAGAGATGTTGCGAGTTTATCTCTGCTTTATCGTTATTTTCATGGAAAGTGTTCAACTGAGCTTCAATCTATGGCCCCCCCTCGCCAAACTTTCACAAGAAACACTAGACAAGCTGAAAACATTATCAATAATTTTCCCCACTCTTTATCTGTACCTAAACCTAAACATAGATTCCATGATCAAAGCTTCTTTCTTAGAACTGCACGCCTGTTGAATTGTCTTCCGTTTTCCAGCTTTCCAGCTGTCTATAATATGGTTGTCTTCAAGTCCAACGTGAACAAATTTCTGATGAGCCGTTCTACTTAAGTTAACAAATTTACGGAACTTCCATTACTATCGATTACTATATTGTCCTTTTGACTACTCTACACTCTTTAACCCTTATCCTTGAGTGGCCTATCGGCCTTGATAAGTGGTGACGTTTATGTAAAAAAAAAATCATAATGCTCATATTAAAGATTTGCAACAACGGTCGTACGCAAGGACTATGTATAATACACACACACACAGACACATATATATAATTATTTTTTTTACTATAATAATTATTAAATACCTACAGACACTAGTGTTTCATCTTTTCGGGAATCTTCAGTGCAGGGTGTCACGATTAATACCAGTCGAACGATTAGAACTCCACATCACGAGACATCTTTGGTTCGATTTAGCGAAGACCTAATCCATTCGGCTACCATTAACCGCTTGAAATAACGTCGAATTTAAACATTTTAATTTTGACTGTTCATTTACGTCAGTCAGAGAGTGATCTAATCGTTATACGATGATCTATGCATAAGAGCTAAATTGACCGACTTTAATTCAACTGAAAGTGCTCAACAATAAGAAACGAATTTCTTAAAGGGACTGTCATAATTATTCTTTTACTATAATAATTATTAAATACCTACAGACACTAGTGTTTCATCCTTATATATATATATATATATATATGCGTGTATGTGTGTGTGAGTCTATGAGTGTGCATGAATTATAAATGTATATACACACCTACCTAAAAAAAACAAACGCTAAATGGAGGCCATCTAGAACATATGCTGCAGATGTTGCATATGTTGCATATGCTGATGTGATGTTTTGAATATAATAAACTAGTTATGACCAAAGTTTCATTTCATTCGGACAACGCACTAAGAAACGTGGCCTAATTAGAGTTGTGGCCCCTTTTTGGGGGGTGTTTGAGTATTTAGCATTTTATATTTCAGAAGGGATATATATATATATATTAATACTAATATTTATATAATAAGCCTATCTTAAAAATATTTAAAATAGTGCATCAATATATGAAGGGGTTACAATCATGATTTACAAACATTTACTGTTAATCACACAAGATAAAGTGAATTGTTTTCATTACAAAAATATTACTTTTTTTCTTAGTGAAGATGGATTTTATTTAATCGAAAGCTTAAGAGTTGAAACGAACGTAATGTTTGAAAGATAATGTAGAAATATGTATATGGATGCATGCAAAATACTATTCAAATTGATGCGCATTTAAGTAATAATTAAATCCATTTAATGAAGCTGGTTAAAAATTGGTAAAATTTGTAAATCCATTCCTAATACATACTTCAGAAGACTTGCAATGACGATAGCTGTATTGTATATACATCCATAGTTCGTTGAAGGATTAAATTGAACGTGTAAATGTAATTATTATATGCTGGAAGCAGATTAGTTGAAATTTGTGAAATTTTGAACAATTCACTTTTTGAACAATTCACCTTTAGACGATTTTCTTAATTTTATGAATTTAGTGTGAAAAAACTTTGGCATTTATACCGTCAAGTGTTGCGTATCACACGAGAATCCTTTCACCCCGCCCCCCAAAAACAATTTTGGATATTAATCTAGTGATAAGGAGTGCCGTAGTGTTACGTCGTTGTTGCTCTATAATAAAGGGTTGAGTGTTTGTTGCGTCATCTCTAATAATGGATTAGAAGAGATGACGTGTTATATTATATATTTATGCTGTATCATAAAGGGGATCGTGTGTGAGTGACATGTATTTTCAGAACCTACCTCTGGTTCTTCGATGTTGGACCATCTGGAATTTCTCGTCCTGGAGGGAGACTTGATACCTGTTTTTGGATGAAGATTCAATCACTCCAAGACAAGGAATTAGTTCTATAGTTTATTTCACTTTCCCAGATGTCCTGCAGAAGGTAGAAGTGAAATCGGCCTGTGTGGGTTCTTCTTCTACACACGTCAGCGTTCGTCCCCCCCCTAGTGAAGAGGAGGAGACAACGGGAAGCCGTTCGTTGTCTTCTGAGTCCAAATCAAATATCAACGATTCAGCTAATCTGATCACAATACTCGCACGCCATCCAATCAGCTGATCTTAACTTCCGGTCAACGTGTCTACGCTATAACTCACCTCTTCCCCCCCTCTCTCTCTCCCTCACTCTCTCTATTTCTTAACAGTAGCGGGACTTGAAAAACATCAAAATAGTTAAATATGAAGTTTGAATAAAGCGGCAGAGATGAAAGTAAAAAAAAAATTAATTTGATGGGGTAAGTTATGAATAACACGGCTGATACTTAGTCTCGTCACGCACTGGGCAAAAGTAAAAGAACCAAAGAAGAGAAACATGGATCTGTACTCGGTTAGGGTTAAGATTAGGGCTAAGGTCAGGGTTAGGATTAGGGTTAGGGTTAGGATTAGGGTTAGGGGTAACGGTTGGATATCAAATTATTGTTTTTTTGGGGTTTCTTTTGCAAAATGGATACAATTATTTTTAATTTGGATTTGTGTACGTACACATACAGAAGAAGATCTAGAATGTGTTGACAGAGATATATAGACATACGTGTTGTTATACACGTACATAATTATATAAATATGCATTATCAAGTTCGAATCTTAAGAATCGGGGATTTTGAGTATATAGTGACAACATGATAAGATCTGTAGTCAAGAGTGCGTGTCTAGAATCATTTTTTCTTAAAGAAAATGTTCTCCGTATGGGTTTAGGGTTGATAATAAGGGTTGATCTTAAATTTAAAGGTTTTTTTCAGTGGGCAAGTAGATCGAATGATATGAAAATAAATAACTTCGTGTAAATATCTGAATATTACTTTGCTATTCAAGATTTATTTCATATTTTATGGCAATTAAGGATTTCTTTAGATTCTAGTGGAATTTATTGTAGATATGTTTGACTAGCAATTTAGAATAAAATTTCATTGCTGCTAGGACCAGTAAGACCCCTTTTCAAAAATAATGCTAACATATTCGTCAAGAAAGTTATTCTAATCAAGGTAATGATAGATTAAAGAGCAGCAGTTATTATAGTGAACGGGTTAACATTGTCTTAGGCCAATAGGTTAAAGACTAGATGGTCAGGCGATGTTTGATACAGGGACATATCTACTTTATTTCAAAAGGATTGTAGGTGGGAATTAATTAAGATAACAGTTTTTGTTTTAAATAGTTCTACATTTGTGTGAGCAGATAAAATATTTTCTACAATTTTGATGAATTCTTTTGATATACGTTGTTTCTATATGGGGGATTGAACCGCATAATTTTCTTTCATCTTATGCTTTCGTGTGAGTTTTTACAATGGGGTTACACGATGTGTCTGTTTTATATGCATTATCACACTGCTTTAACCATTATTTTAAGTTGATCCTATAGTTGGTTTTCTCATACCATATTTAGCGTAATTATCAACAAAGGTAGTTGGCAGGGGATGTAGATTGACTAAATTTCATTATTGCTGGATTTATTCAGTTAAAGAATGTAGCGTTTTGTTCAAATGTTTTTATCAACTGAGAGTCTAGAACTTCTATTTTAGACTGAAGCTACTATTGATTTTATACTTTAGTTGGGATGGTTAGTTTGTTTATTAGTATATAATAATGTGATGTTGAGTTTATTGTAAGGGATATACGATTCTGAATTAAAGTTTAGAGAAACATTGGGGAAGTTAGATGCTTTCTCATCGGTATAAATAGTTATGGACAAACAAAAGTTATAAGAGAAAGCATGCAATTTTTTTAGTGGCTTTATTTTATTATCGTAGTCTAACTCTAGTAATAAAAAGGTCGCTATCTCTGTATACTCTTCCTTTCATAGGTTTGTTTTAAATTGAATCTCTTCAATACTTGACTTGACCTGATCTGAAGTCTTATAACAATGACGAAATTGTCTATGAATTCCTTTCCTGTCATGATTGTATTATCAATATGTTATATGGATAATCTATCTTGTAAAATTAGTTTAAATTCTAGATATGTCCGGAAAACTTACTCGTTAGAAAATATTTGGGTATTCTTCAAGAGGATTGGAAATATGGATTGGTATTAGTTATTAATGTAGAATGCAAGAAAACTCAATACTGGTTAATCTTTAAGGCGAAGATACTATTCGATAATTGATTCGGAGCACGACAAGAGTGAGAGACTCACTTTTCTTTTTATAGATAGGATGATTGTAACTAAAACATTTTTGGTTCCCGGACAAAAGGAGGGTGGATTTTTTTTTTACATGGGGGTCACCACTTATCAAGGCCCGAAGGTCACTCAGGGATAAGGGTTATTGCGTGTACAGTAATCAAGGAGATAGTATTGTAGTAATCATTAGTATTGGGGGTTTTGATAGGGTGTCTTACTTAAGGTGGCGGTTTGTCAGGAGTTTATTTATATTGAACTTGAAGACGTCCAAGTTGTAGTCAGGTGGGAAACAGGCAAGCGGAAGAGAGTTCCACTGGCGTGCATTTCTAAGAAAGAAGTTTTGTTCATGGAATCTACGTTTGGATTTAGGCACAGATAAAGAGTGGGGAAAATTATTCACAGTAGTTTCAGCCAGACGGGTATTTCTCGTGAAAGATTGGCGAGGGAGGGACGAGGGATTGCAGCTCAGACGAGCACCTGCCATGGAAATAACGATAAAACAAAGACAGGCTCGCAACGTCTCTTCTGTGGGAGAGATGTTGCAGGGAAGAGAAAAGGGCATCCCCCACTAAACAACGAAGTCTATTTTGTACTCTGTCAAGGCAGGATAGGCTGATTTTAGCAGTTCCTGCCCAGAGGTGGCAGCAGAACTCTTTCCTTGGACGTACTTGGCTTTTATACAGATAGAGAATTGCATCAGTTGTGAGATATCGTCTGGAGCGGTAGAAGGATCCCACCATTTTCCCAGCGTCCCTGGCAACAGATTTGATGTACGTGTTCCATTTCAGATCAGGAGTAAAGGTCAAACCCAGAAGCTTGTTGAAACATGGAGCCTCTCCAAGACGAGAGCCACCCATTTCAATTGATTCCAGATGGGGATCAGAGCGTTGATGATGTAAAGAGAGAAGCTTGATTTTAGATGCATTAAATTCACCCTCGTCCGTTCGTCCGTTCGGAATTTTTTACATTTAGCGCAAGCATTAAAATAGATACGAGTAAAAACTTAACAGACCGGATCTTCCGGGAAAGCATTGGTTGCCCCTCTAGGAGTTCCTTTCGCTAAAATTGGCAGTTTTGTGCTTTTTAAAAAGAAAAAGATGCTTAGCATTTTAATAAAACTTTCTGAAAAGTTGTAACTAACTGATTTCTTTATAATTATGTTTGTCTATACTTCGCGATGACTTTTTGGTGTACCCCAGGTGCTCTTTTAGGGCTAATAAAACACTCTATTTTTGGGACTATTTTACCATATTTGTCCAAAATTTTCTGTGTATGTCTATTTAGCAGTTTTGCATGGTGCTAAACTCAAATTTAAATATGTTAAAGAATTGGAGACTTTTGGGGCTAAATGAGGGGGGCAAATTATGGACTTAGCCATCTCTTTTTTGTAGAACTCAAATTTATATATGTTAAGGCCTAAAACTGTACTGTTTGTTCATTTCAAGTCAAAGCTAGATAGACAAATCAATCTAATAATTGGGTCGTCATGAAAGTTTTATTTGAGATTTTTAAGGGAAACTCCTCAAGTTCCGGGTTTAGAATTTCGGTATAATTATGAATGTCCATAGATTTTAGTAAATTTTGAGCATCGTTATTTATATGATGTAATGTGTTGTGTGAAACAGTTTAATAAGATTTGTTGAGTTCGTTATTCATGAGTTTTCATATGTCGTGTAATACAGTTCATAATATTTTTGTCGTGTCAGCAGAGACGAAAATGTGCATTTTATTCCTGTAAAGTAATTGATTTTCCTTATAATTGGATTTGGAGATGTTTTAATTTTTTTAAGTTGATCGTCTTAATAATGTTTATCATTTCAAAGAAGTCAAAATCCGATCCGGATATGCATTTACCAATACTATGGATGTATGAAGTAAGAATATATTTACAAATTTTACGAATTTTAAACCATTTCTTCTCGGTTATATTTTGTTATTATACAACTACATTTTCCTAGCATGGCATCAATTTTACTATTTTTTTCTATATAATTTTTCAGACTTTACATTTATGAAGCTTTCAATTTTTGCGCTGACCAGCACTGTTATATAATATCTTTTTTCTAAACTTCTTAAAAGAAAAGTCACATTCTTGTGAACTAAGAATTAGTAAATAACTAACTCATATATTCGTTGTTGTATGAAGAACAAATGCTTGTAAATCATGATATACATCATTTTAACTCTCTTCATATATAGATATATTTATGTGTGTATATACACGTAGTAGTACTATATATATATATATATATATATATATATATATATATACATATATATCAAACATGGTAATGAGTAAAAACCTGAAGAAAGTGGCCAATACTATTGCAGAACAAATACATGTTTTATTTTTTATTCCCGTTTTATCTGTTAAGTTACACATGTCTCGGTTACCGAATCGTATTAACGATCCAGTGACTTCATCAAACATTACATAAATGTTGTTTATTCCTAGCTGAACATTTTGCTAATTGCATTTAATTTCATCTGATGATATGAGCCAGTAATGAAAATTTATGGATTAAGGAAATAAATATAATATTTCTCTATATATTGCTTGTTTCAAAAAATAAATTATTAACTTAAATATATGTGTACATATTTTGATTTACAGAATTTAACTTTAATCATTAAACTTGTATATATATATATATATATATATATATATATATATGTGTGTGTGTGTGTGTAAAAATATGTTTCCTTATAATAAATGCCAATCTTTTTTTAAGAAGCTCAATGTAATTACACAGCAATATCGTGAATAATTGACAAAAAAACTATATTCATTTATTTTTGAAGGATTGATTGTTGCTATTTCTTCTGATGGGTAAAGGGCATAATAGATTCACTGATTGATATAATAATTAAGTGATAGGTTTTGTGCTACGAAACAGATACTGTCAAGAATTGTAAATGCAAACTGAATTAAAGAAATAATAATTAAATGCTCAACGTCATGAATTTTGGAATATAGATTTTTGTCATTTATTCACTATATATATATATATATATATATATATATATATATATATATATATATATACGTATATGCTTTATATATACAAATATATTATATGTATATGCATGTATATATATACATTAATTTATATCTATTTGTCTACCTATGTATCTATACATATATATATATATACATATATATATATATATATATATATATATATATATGTTCCAAGGACATGTTAAGCTTGTGAGGTTTGACCTTGGGTTATATAAATAGCGTGATGCGTGTAACTAGGGATGTTGAAGTTCTTTGATTCTCTTAGAAATCTTGTGATAAATCATTTACCACTCCTTCGTGGTTTGTTCTTTTTGAATTCTATGTGAATTCAGCCGAAGAGAAAATGACAAGCGCAGGAAAGCGAATAAAAGAAACTGAAGTGTCACTAAGCCGATAAGAGCTACGGCAAAACCAAACTAAAATAAAAAAGGGCCCATGGCTTTCTTTTTATAGTGTTCCTAATACGAGAATAAATAGGTTTCCCTGTTTGGTAGGTCGATAGATCGAAGACAAACGAGGACAAAATACACACTTATCACCTTTATTTTCTCTAAGTAATTTTACATTGTAGATAATCGATATTTTCACGAACACAGTAGGTATGATGGAATACGCTTACGGATAAAAAAAAAACAATCGATGTATCTGAAACCAATTTCGCTTGAACCACAAAGTACATGAGGTGTGTATTATACAGAAATGAGATATAAAATATGTCTTTGCCCTGCACTCATTCAAAATAAGCTTCCATGATTATTAGCAATTTTTCTTTTACCATGAATATTCTTAGCTGGCGGATGGTTGACATTGAAATACTGCAACGGTTACTGCCAACAAGATTCATAATAAACCGTCTATTAATTATTCTCTAAAGCAAAGTATTTCTGTCTGCTAGATATTTATGTGTTAACCGGATAATGAGTAGTCTAAGTTCGCCACACTGGAATTTACATTTACTTAAATTTAAATTTAAAGTTATTAAAGTTTTATTTATCTACTTATATATGAAAGACACTTTGTATTGTTGCATGTGAGTTAGTTCCCTATAGACTTGGAAACTCCTGCGTCGATTTTTTTTTAATTTCTCACAAATGTACATTATATGTCTTGCAGTGTTCTTCGATTTTGTTTCGGAATGATCCAGATAAGTATCAAACATCGATAATCGAAAACATCCAATGTAAAAAGAAACACTCTGATCTTGACCAAAGTTCATGCGGTTTAATATTACAAGTGCAAATTAGAATTTGATCACCGCATAAGCAGTCGGCATTCATTTTTTTTAAATCAACGTATATGCGTATAAAGTTTCAACAGGTTTATCTGCATTTTTAGAAAAACGAAATACAAGTTATGAAATAGTGTCTAGATTAAAGGGAAAGTGAGATCGTTGCTCGTAAGATAACAGACATACAAGCGATGACCGAAAGTCTTATCACTGTTACAAAAAAATATTTTGAGTGGCTTTTATAGACTCTCTGAAAGAAACGTTGGTTTTTGCCTGGGGTTGCGTGGATATTAAATATTAATTAAATAATTAATATCATCTCTTTTAAAATGGCATATTTTAATTTTTGTGCCGTTAATTGTTTTATACACAATTTCTATTTAGTTTTTACATATCCCCAGGCTACGCCGGGTAGACAAGCTTGACAGGTTTTTAAAAATTGTTTTCTACTGTACTTATTTCTGACATATGGTATTTTTCATGTGAACGATTCACGCATGCTTAAAGAATTGACAAACCGATAAAAATCCGATGACCCACACGTACCAATGTATAATTTTGACTCTTCAGAAGCCCTTTTTTGCCTATAAAAATAAGAAAACGCTTTCAACTAGTTTGAATATACTATATACCAAATATTATGTTTTTTTAATTCATTATCTATGTTTTATTTTTTACTTTTATATCAACCGGTGTCGAGTTATTTCTCTAACTTATTTTATATATTTCGCTACTATTTTGCTTCCAAACTTATTACCCTATATTTTGACGTTTATTTTGTTATTCTAATTATATTTGTTATTCTAATTATATTTGTTATTTAATTATATTTGTTATTCTTTTTTTTTTAATTCAATTCTCACCCCAAACAAGGCACAGTGCCACTTTGAAGCAGTGGGCTACTATTAGGGAATTAATTAGCGGGGTCATTATGAAGGGAGAAGAGTAGAAAGATGTTTGTTAACATTACACTTGAACTTCTGCATATCATTGCAGTTGGGAAAGCAGAATCCCGGAAGGGAGTTCCAAAGACCCGCAGTTCTGGGGAAGAAACTATTGGAGTAAAAGGCTTTCTTGCACCTAGGGATCTCTACTATAAAGGGATGAGACTTAGTAGCTTGTCGGGTTTGTCGGGTAGTTACGTCGGGGAGGTACAAGTGTTTGCAGTTCGTCAGAGCATTCACCATTAAAGTATTTGTAGAACAGGCAGAGGGATGCAACATCTCGTCGATGGGACAGAGGTTGAAGCCTAGATGACAGTTCAGGACCTATCAGGTTGGCGACTCTTTTTTGAACCCTGTCCAGGAGCGAGAGACAAGCAGCAGATGCACCAGCCCAGATGTACAACAATACATGGGCGAATGGTTGCCTTATAGAGGTATAGGATACTGGCAGGCGTAAGTAGTTTTCTAGCACGGTAGAGGGAGCAACCTTCCTTGCAGCAGCCTTGGCAATGCTCTCAATGTATCTATTCCAGTTCATATTCCCTGTAAACGTTAGGCCGAGGAGTTTAAAAGAAGTACTTTCAGGCAATGTGTTCTTGGCCATTGCTATTGGTGGCAGAGAAGGTTTCTTGTAGTTATTGAAGGAAACAAGCTTAGTCTTAGCAGCATTGAATGTGACCAACCATTTTTGTCCCCATTCCACTACGGATTGGAGGTCGTCCTCTAGTGTTTCTGCCATTTCCTTGGATATGTGTTCATTTGTTTTCCCCTCATATCTGTTATAGAGAGTGGTGTCATCGGCAAATATACCCATCTCCGAAACAATATTATCAGGGAGGTCGTTTATGAATATCAGGAATAATAGAGGTCCAAGGATAGACCCCTGAGGTACTCCCGCATTTATGTCATATTGTTTGGATGTATGTCCGTCGAGGACAACTTTGATTTTTCTATTACTTAAGAAGGATTTAATTACATTATGAATTCTTCCAGTGATTCCATATGATCTAATTTTCCTTAGAAGACCATCGTGCCATACCCTGTCAAAAGCCTTAGATATATCAAGGGCCACCGCTCTACCCTCCCCTGTTTTGTCCAATGAACGGTATATACGTTCAGAAACTACAGTTACGATATCTGCTGTTGAACGGGCTTGCCTGAATCCATATTGTTTGTCAGTCAGGAGTTTAGCAGCTGTTAGGTACTGGACTAGGGCTTGATTAACTAAGGACTCAAATATTTTGGCGAAAAGCGGGAGGAGGCTAATGGGGCGATAATTTAGTGGGTCAGTTCTTTCACCAGAATTCTTGAAGACCGGTACCACAGAGGCGGTTTTCCAGCAGTCGGGAAAACAAGATTCGTTAAGGCATTTATTGTAAAGTTTGGACAGAACTGGAGCAACCTCGGCAGAGCATTTCTTTAATAGCACAGCCGGGATAAGATATGGTCCACATGCTTTTGAGGTGTCTAGGTTTTTTATAATAGTATGTACCTGAGAAGGGGTGATTTTTAAATCGTCAAGTGTGGCGTCTGTTCGCAGAGGAAAATCAGGGAGTGAGTGGTGTACCGAGTTCAGTGTCGAGTTTGAGGCAAACTGACTGGCAAGCAGATTAGCCTTGTCAGTTGCCGTGCAAGCAACCTCATGATTGTGTGTTAGTGGGGGAATAATTGACTGTCCATTATTAACTACGCTGTTGTAGATTTTCCAAAAATCCCGGGTTCCTAATTTCTGTGCTTCGATGCGTTTTCTGGTGGTTTCGGAGTAATCTGTCTTAGATGTGTCTATCACTCTCTTACAATTATTTCTAGCTTCTATAAACTTCTGTTTATTTGAGCTGGACTTATGTCGGTTGAATCTGCGGAACGCATGCTGCCTTTGACAAATGGCAGCTGCACAAGCAGAAGTAAACCATTGGGGAGAGTGGGGCTTGCTATAGTATTTCCGTGCGGGAACATGTGCTTCAATAGCAGTTTTGAACCATTCAGTTGTCTCATTTGCACACTGTTCCGCTGGAAGAGTAAAGATATTTTGCCATGGGGCATCTCTGATGAGCTCCCTGATGGCTTCCCAATCAGCCTTTTTGTAATACCTCGTTGTTTTGAGTAGTAGGTCTTCAGTTTTAGGGCGAGAATTTAGGCTGATTTCTACGATTATCACCGCGTGATTAGCATTCCCGAGTGGGCTGTGGGCATTTGTTGTACAGTCATTGGGAACCGTTGTCAGAAAGAGATCTAGAAGTGAGGCATGTTGATCGTGCTGGTCTGGGAAACGTGTCGGAAATGTACCCAACTGAGATAGGGAATGCGATATAGAGAAGCTATGAGTTGCGCTGCAAGCTACGTCTGTGTGATTTGAGAATCCTAGCCAGTTACTGTGGTGGACATTGAAGTCACCAAATACATGTATTTGTGCGCTAGTATCGAGGGAGAGTGCTATATCTATGCTGTCTGAGACTTTGTTTATTAGGGTACAGTCTTGGTTTGAGGGAGCGCGGTAGAGAAAATACAAGTAGCTAATATTGTGTTGCATATTTAGTCTGAAGCGCATAAAGGCCTTGCCCTCTGATTCTAGTTTTATTTCTCTAGTTAGGGGGAGGGTGTTTCGAATATAGACTCCAAGTCCATGCATATGTCTGTCCGAGTCCTTACGGTAGAGTGGGAGATAACCAGGCATGTTAAAGTGGTTAGAGGGAATGGAGGAGTGAAGGTTAGTTTCACTTAATGCTAAGATATCCGGGGTGTTTACAAGGAGAAATGACTCAACATCATCTAAGTTAGTTCTAAGCGCGCGGATATTAGTAAATGCAAGCCTCAAGGGAGGAGGCAGGTTGGTTTTCTTTGAGTTTGGTCCTGGTTTAAACGTAACTTTTGCTTGAGCTGTCATTTCATTTTATTTTATTTAAAAGTTTCAGTTAGGGTGGATGAGTGAGGGGGTGCTGGACAAGTAGTTGTGCAGAATACCAGACATGCAATACAAGTAGACCATCAGCTGTCCTCACCCACAGGATTGTGGCCTCAGGAAAGCCCACCGGGGATGAGTGCAGGGTCCCTTTCCATGCGCGACATGGCACTACAAACATCACGATATTTTACAACTGTTGATGGAGCAGCCGCTCTAAGCGCTACCAAAGAGTTAGGGCTCCTTTACTATCAGTCGGAAACAGCAGCCAGGAACTGTCAATCTGGTACCCTCAATCCATTAGGCAAAGCCAGCCCAGTCCAACTGCACCGACATATATGGCACTGAAGCACCCCACTGTGTCCAGTTTAGGGGGATGGGATGTGGCGGGAGTGGGGAAAAGCGGCGTTCATTGCCCTAGTCAGGAAACAAGGTCAACCACTGGGTGATTAAGACGAGTCCCTGTGATAGTACCTCTACGCCTGGCCAATAGGCAAAGAAGGAGTATGAAAGCCGGGCGATAGACAGAGTCTATCTCCTCCTTAAGCAGTTTAGGTTTGCCAACCGGTGATTTGTTTGAGTCACCAGCTCTAGGAAGGGTGTCGTCCAGGACTGAAGAGGCCTCCCTCCCCTAGGTTTAGTTTCAGAGTTTTCCTTCTCCTAGACGGATGACCTGGGAAGACCTACGGGTCCATCAGCTCCGAGGGGGTTCGCCCCGCGCCTGGGTCCTAATCCAGGTATTTCTGCGACCCCGCATGGGTAGTTAATATTTATTGGTTATTTAGGTTTATATCTCCTGGGAAAAATCGGGCATTTAGGTTAGCTTCTACAGAAAATTTTCACTCCTCAAGCGTGGTTAAAAAAGGGCATTATTATGCTTCCATTTTCATTTTTACTGGGAGAGGGTATAGGTAAAAATTCATGCAGTGGAAGCAGCTAAATTTGCTAGAGTATTGGATCGAGAGAGACGAGTTAATGTATGGTTAGATATAGTTTTGTAAGTTTAGCAATGTATGGTTAGATATGGTTTAGTAGGTTTAGGAATGTATGGTTAAATATGGTTTAGTAGGTTTAGGATTAGGATAAAGTGTTAGAGGATGATCTACTTGCTATTAGAAATTCTGATTAGGTGCCCAAACCGGACATTTAGTAAGACTGAAAGATAAGATATGCAAATGTAGATATTCTAATTATATTTGCATTCGAGTTGATTTTCTGTGTTACATTTAATATTCTTTTTTATTACTTTCGAAATATTCTACGTGTTTATAACCTCTCACAATAACTTTACTCATTCATTATCTTATTTCTTAATTATTCATTATTTCAGTTATTATTAGGTACATATACTATTATCATTTTTATTTTTCGTTATATTTAATGTTATTTTATACTTATTATTATTATTACCATCATATATCTTATTATCATTTTCAATAGTTATTTTAATATCATTATCATTTGTTGTAATTAGTGTTAGTTTTCTTGTAGTACAATTTATTATTATCATTAGTAAAGAAATATAGCTAACGAATTTTGCCTACTAATTGTTCATGTTTTGTAAGAAAAAAATGATAAGATATATATATATATATCTTATCATTATATATATATATATATATATATATATATATATATATATATATATATATATATATATATATATATATATATATATACGGGATAATCACGTTGACACACCGGTTCTCGTCAGATCACCAAAGTTTATTAACTCGGCATTGTTTTCAGTCGTCCTGAATCTCCACTTACCACTGGTATTTAACGATGTCGACTCAGGAGAGGTGTTTTGAAGATTGCGCAACTCTTGCCACAAAAATTTAACGCACAGCCACCCTTACAGTGGATATCCATAGTCTGTCAAGTCTGAAAAAAGCCATAATATATATATATATGTATGCGTAAATGTATGTGTATGTGTATCTAGATGTATATATGTATGTATATGTCTATGTATGTGTACGTACTGCATTAGATTATACTATTGATATTGCATAAAGTCTCTTTCCCTCGACCCCCCCATCTTTTATTAACAAGTCTTTTCTGCTCGGTTATTTTTTAGGACATATTTCTAATTTTGCTACCAAACTTAACCCTTTATAGATAGTTCATTTACGTTCACACTTCGTCATTGTCTTATGATTTCGTAATTAACGCTGTTTTCCTCAACTCACATCGACAATCTCGATTACCCCGTATTTTGCTCTTCCCTCTTTTTTTATCTTTTCCTTCTTTTCTTTCCCATTCTTTTTCTGCCTTGACTTTCAATGTCTGGAATTTTGGTGTGACATAACTCCTCTCCCTTTCTCTTTAAATTTTAAAGTGTTCTTTTAAACAAATAGTATTCTCATCTTTTATTTAAGAACCTGACTTCTCCAGTAGAAGAAAAAATTTATTTAGTCGGTCGACGGTGACTAATCAGCCATCTGAAACATTAGCATGTTCGGTGTTGTGATCATGTAAATATATCTATAATATATATATATATATATATATATATATATATATATATACATTATATATATATATATATATATATATATATATATATATATATATATATATATATATTGTAAGGATGAAAGACAAACTGAGGTCACCAAACAGTTAATAAGAACAGAACAAGATAATATTTTAAGAATTAATCTTGAAGAGATTTGTGAAGATTCGTGTTTGTTCGATCTTAATTCCAGATATAAACGATCTGCATATCGACGTAGATATGGGCAGCAAAAGCCACAATTAGCAAATGGACATCGTCGTTTTTCATTTAATGGTAGGAAAGAGTAGGGGGAAAGGAAAAAATAGGTTGTAATAAAGCAGAGTGATAGTGAAAAAATGTGTATCAATCAGCAACGATGGTAGCGAGTTGGCATTATAAAAACGTTACATAAAATATGTACTCTCTGTATAACCATGAATGTAAAGAAAACATGTACGAGAACAGAAAAATGCCGCAACAATAATCTCGAATCAAATCTCCAAACTTGTTTAGCAAAGATTTTATACTCTTATGCGAGTGTGTGAACCCATAGAAGGAGTTCTTAAACAAAATTAAACTCGAAGATAAAAAGAAACCCAATATATATATATATATATATATATATATATATATATATATATATATATATATATATATATATATATATTGTGTCTGAATTTTTAGTAAGGATGGGCTATTCGTATTATTTAGATTCTTAAGACTATAATTCTCATTTTCACAACATTTTGGCCAACGTATCTTACAGGCTTTTTCAGGTTAATCTTTCAGTCGAAGTCATGAATCTGCAAAGTATATTCAACATAATCATGTAGTTAATCCATAGATGTAGCATTCTCTTGTTCGTTAAGCTATTACTCCCAAGAATTCCTAATAAGAAATCCTATTTTGAGAAACTTCCGCGCTGATCATTGAACCTTGAATATTCAGGAGAGTGTAACTTACAACCGATTTTTCTCACGGATTCTGGTGAATGCGCCTTGAGTCTTGGCGGAATTTCTCAATTCGACAAAATACACCAGTAGAAAGTCAGACGTTACATCGCCCAGAGCTTTCTGAAAAAAAGCACTCAAGATGAAAACAATTAGACAGATTTTATACAAAATAATTTGAACACTTGTAAAATAATTAACAACAGGTGTTCACGAGGAATTTTTTTTAATGCTAAACTATTAAAAATTTATTTAACCATGAAATTCCTTTGAAAATAATCCTCGCCCACAATTCGTTCCAATGAGCATGGATCTGTGTCAATGAGAATATAATTCCAACCAGAATATTGTTTTGTTTATAGCTCTCAATAAAACTATCATGATAATATAAGCTAATAAAATATTTGGTTGGTCAAATGGCTGAACGTCTCGCTTAAAAAACTTCATATTTCGCTAAATTCAATCGTGAGATTTTTCTTGAACTTGAAAAAATTCCTTTCAAAATTACAGTTTAATACCACCTACGTTTCTGGAGGGACGATTTTATTAATATTAACAAAACTTGGATCAATAGTTTTAAGGTTCTTGGTACAAATTAAAAGAGTTAAGTCAGTACGTTTTTGAAGTTTCCACATGAGAATTGATAATTTATAATATTTGTATTACGGTTCTTATCTTAGTTGATATTCGAATGACGTTTATGACGATAAAAAAAAAAACTCCCATGAAATAAGGATGAATCTAATCCAACTCAAAAATCTTTGTTATCAACTCCCGATCCGTGCGGAATTAAGAAAATATCATTTATTTTATCAAACAAAAAATACTTTAAATAAATGCACTAACCTTTAATATAGATGCAAAGTAAAACATGCTTAATATTAATGAACGGGTTGCCCTGAAACGAGCTGACTTTATATTTTCCGTACCTTTTATGAAAATTATAGAACTACTAAATTAAATGTAAACGCATGTGAACGATAAATTATTACGGTACAATATACTTGCCTGTTTATATAGAAGTTATTTGAAAAGGATAATCAGTTTCTGTTACCAGTAAAGAATAAAGCGAAAAGATTACTAGCTGTAGCGTATAGTGTATACATACATGCATATATATATATATATATATATATATATATATATATATATATATATATATATAGTAGAACTGGTAATTAATAAAAACTGAAGAAAGTGCTCAATACTGTTGTAGAGCAAACATGCGTTTTATTTTTTATTACCGTATCTTTCTGTTAAGTTACATTATTGTTTCAGCTACCCGGGCGTTTTTTGGCCGTCTGTAGCTTCCTCAGACTTTTACAGAAATGTTCGTTATGATGAGATGAAAGAGTGAATGATGTCAGGAGAGGGGTGCTAGAAGAGCGGAAGAGGAAGGGAACAAGGGGGAAAGGTGGGAGAGGGTGCTTGGTATGTCGGTAATGTTTTAGTTTTGGAGTTTAAGGAACTTGTGGGGGAGGGTCTGGGAAGTTCCTTTCTGGTGTGGCTGAGGGCATAGGGATACATGGAAAGGGGAAGGGGAATATGTGGGCGTAGGAGGAGGGGGTTACTTTGAAATTCGAGTCTTAATGTTAAAGTTTTTGGCGTCTCGTGGGTGAGATGATTTCTTGATAAGTATGTCTTGACCTGTTGAGTGTTCGCTTAGGTTCGGAGGGGGGCCTATGATTCGGTTTATTTATTTGGTTTTTATTTGTTGTTAATTGTTTGGGGAAAGTTATGAATTTGTAAAAATATATAAATGCATATACATTTATATATATATATAAATATATAATATATATGTATATATATGTATATATAAATATATAATATATATATATGTATATATATGTATACATAATAGACATGTACATATATATGTGTATATATCTAAACTGTTATTTGATATATACATAGATACATGTATGTATTAAAGTATGTTATATATATATATATATATATATATATATATATATATATATGAATTTATGCATGTGTGTGTAGCTGCGTGTGTATTTCTTTGTTGTTTTCTGTTTGGTTTTTGTTTATATTAATGTATGTGTTCACTAATATATCGGATATTTGACAACGTCTATACAACCAGGACTCGATAGTTGTACTATTGGAAACTAATAGTGAAATCAAACCGGAACATTTCAGAGCACATCGCCATTATCATTCATTGACTAATCTCCTCTCGTGTAAAACATTAATATTATTCTTCCTCTATTCATTAAAATTAGTTCATAGGAATCGACATTTTCTATTGTATGATTTTTTCAATATATTGACAACGACTTTTATTGTTGTGTTCATTGTCATTCAGTTATTCTTTATAAAGCCTATATCTTGATTATTGATATACTTTCTATATGTGACGACTAAATTTTAGCAAGGTTTTAAATTTGTTTCCAAATTTATTAATTTTCTTACTTATGATAGACTTGTGATACTAATTTAAGTTGATTGTTATAACACATGATTAATCAGGTTTTTAGCAAACGTTTCCTATTCAGTTATTAAGCAATTATGTAAAACATTTACACTATTAATATATTATTAAAATATTTTAATATATTTTTAATATATGCTTTTAATATTATTAATAAACTGGCAGACCCCGTAGCAATTCCACGAAACTTTATTTTGAAACACATTATAAATAAAATGAATAAAAAAAACAAGTAACCATGAATTGAAAACAATATTTCAGCAAATTATTTTTACTATTTTAAATTTTTTTTTACATTGGGATCACCACATTATAAAGTCCCGGAGGCCACTCGGGGATAAGGGATATTGCGTATACAGTAATCAATGGGATAATATCGTAGTAATAGTAATGGAGATTTGATTCTTACTTAAGGGGTCAGTTTATCAGGAATTTGTTTATGTTGGACTTGAAGACATCCAAGTTGTAGTCAGGTGGGAAACAGGCAACTGGAAGAGAGTTCCACATGCGTGCAGTTCTAAGAAAGAAGCTTTGTTCATGGAATCTAAGTTTTAATTTAGACACAGATAAAGAGTGGGGAAGATTATTGACAGTGGTTTTAGCTAGACGAATGTTTATCGTGAAAGATTGGCGAGGGAGGCTTAGAGCCAAGAGCTGACACACCACTTTCCATGGAACTAACGATAAAACAAAGACACGCTCGCAACGTCTCTTCTATGGGAGAGCGGTTGCGCTGAAGAGAAAAGAGCATCCCCCACTAAGTTACGAAGTGAATTTTGTACTCTGTCAAGGAAGGATATGTTGGTTTTAGCAGCTCCCGCCCTAATGTGGCAGCAGTACTCCATATATGGAGTACTGCTGAACGTACTTGGCTTTTATATAGATAGAGAATTCCATCAGCAGTGAGATATCTTCTGGAGTGGTATTTTTCCAGCGAACTTGGTAACAGATTTGATGCATGTGTTACATTTCAGATCAGGAGTAAAGGTCAATCCCAGAAGCTTGTCAAAACATGGCCCCCCCAAGACGAGAGCCATCCATTTCAATTGATGCCAGATGGATATCAGAGCGTTGATGATTTAAAGATAGAAACTTGGTTTTAGATGCATTAAAAGTAACCAGCCATCTCTTCCCCTATTGTACGACGCGCTTAAGATCAAAGGAGAGAGAATCAGAAGACTCTTTGTCATTTATGGCCTTTGATGTGTTGCTATGGGCTCAGGATATACGCGTGAGGAACTCCAGCATAATTACTGTGGGCTTCTGATTTCTGCCAATTAACCACTGTCAATTAACCGTTACACTTATTAGCCTATCAGAGAAAAATGATTTAATAATTCTTTTTTTTTACATAGGCATCACCACTTATCAAGGTAAAGAGGTCACTCGAGGATAAGGATTAAAGGGTGTACGGTAGAAATTGGACAATATAGTAATGGAAATTCGGTAAATTTGTTAACTTATATGTAGCGATTCATCAAAAACTTGTTTACGTTAGACTTGAAGACAACCATATTGTAGTCAGCTGGAAAGCAAGAAAACGGAAGACAATTCCACAGGCGTACAGTTCTAAGAAAGATGCTTTGTTCATGGCATCAACGTTTAGGTTTAGGCACAGATAAAGAGTGGGTGTACATTATTGATAGTGTTTTCAGCTAGACGAGTGTTTTTTATGAAAGTTTGGCGAGGGGGGACCATAGATTGAAGCTCAACAGAGCATGAAAATAACGATAAAGCAGAGACAAACTCACAACATCTCTTCTTTCAGAAAGAGGTTGCAGAGAAGAGAAAAGGACATCCCCTACAAGGCTACGAAGTCTATTTTGATATCTATAAAAGCAGTATGCGCCCTTTCTAGCAGCTCCTTCCCAGATGTGGCAACTACTCCATTCTTGGACGTATCCGGCTCTTATATAGATAGAGAATTGCATCAGCAGTGAGATATCTACTGGATCGATAGAAGAATACCACCATTTTCCCAGCGGCCTTGGCAACGAATTAGATGTATGTGTTCTATTTCAAATCAGGAGTAAAAGCCGAGCCCAGAAGCTTGTCAATATATACACATATAAATATACATATATATATATATATATATATATATATATATATATATATATGTATGTATTTATGTATATATGTATGTATAGAACCATATATAAATATAAATATTTAAATAAATATATATATATAAAGAGAGAGAGAGAGAGAAAGAGAGAGAGAAAGACAGAACATATATACGGAATAATCAAATTGATATATTTTCGTTATATTAACGAAGTTAAGCAACGTAGAGCCTGGCTTGTACTAGATAGGTGACCGTTTTGGAATTCTAGGCGCTGTATGTGTTCTCCGCGCATCTTGGCAATGTTTGCAGTGGTACTGAACCTCTACTTGTCACTAGTATTTAACAACGCCTACTCAGGAGAGGTGTGGGTGAGGATTGTACAACTCTTACCACAAATATTCCACGCGCAGGCAACCTCACACTGGGTATATATAGTCTATTCAAATTAAAGGAAGCTACGATATATATATATATATATATATATATATATATATATATATATATGAATTTTAGAGTACATATTCTAGATAAAGAGTAACTTTTACCATCAAGGAAGTCTGCTCTCATAAATTCGCATTCTCTGCTTAGAT
Source organism: Euprymna scolopes (assembly GCF_053919585.1). Classification (NCBI taxonomy): domain Eukaryota; kingdom Metazoa; phylum Mollusca; class Cephalopoda; order Sepiida; family Sepiolidae; genus Euprymna; species Euprymna scolopes. Next base: position 4,119,708 of record NC_136487.1, on the reverse strand, counting down.
ACATTTTCAAACATCAGAAAGCAAAAATAATAACTTAAAAGCATTTCTTCACATAATATTTTCTATCATATTAAATAAGCATTTATAATAAATTAGTTTGTGTGCGTGTCTGTTAATTCTGTTTATTATTCGTTTATGTTTCGTAAAATCCTCATTTGTAGGATTTATCACTATAAATTATGGAAACTATTCCAGGCGTATTTCATTGCGTGACGTTTAGCAGGGGTTGTGGCAGTGAATACCTATCGCATAAAATATCGCTCCATCATGCTAAAACATGTAAAGATTAGATAGATTCTGGCTATAAACACAATTCTCTATTTATCAAATAAATTGCTTCTAGGCATGATTTTTACGTTTAACCTTCAATCAAATGTACACATTATATCATTAGTACTTTCTAATAGATGACTTACTCCAATCTTGACGTTTAGTCAAATACAACTAGAACTCGCCTTATTACCACATCCGAAGATAACTTTCATTTCAACACGTATGTGTCTAGCATAAATATAGGAAGAACGAAATAGCACAACTCGAGCGGTTGGCATGATTCTTTTTACAAACATGTTTTCGAACATAAGTTGTTCGATTTGTATGCACAACATTTAAACAAGGTCGCTACTCGGTTCACTATGGCATCCAAATACGCGTATATTTATAAACCTTGTGTGCAACTTCTTTCTGCAAAAAACGTCCACTTAGGAATTAGCCATTATGTATCATAGCAGACTCGATATGCGTAAAAAAAATTAAGCCTGTAAATCGTAAAACTATTGTCATTTTACGTATGTTAAATGTGAAAATGCGACATTTTGATACGCATATTTGCGGCAGCGCAAACACAGATTATTACTATCATAAAGTAAAACATAGATGACAAGGGCATATTTGAAAGGACATTGTCAAGACCATCTTTTATCCATAATGATTACCATGAAAACCTACAGCATGCTGACAGTAATATCAGTCTGTAACAATGTTGCATTTGGACATTATCAAAGGATGGAAATTGTATCTAGTATAAAGATTAAATAGCCTTACATGAGAATAGTATCCTCTTGAATAAAACTTGTAGGACATTGTAGAAAGATGTAAGAAAAATTAGGATTAACTACAAGGTGGAACGATAAAGTTGTCGCACTAAAGAAAATAACACTACATCTTTATTTTAAAACTTTTATTGAGGAGATTAATTTTGGTTTATTGATTATGTAGCAGGGATGATATATATTCAATGTAGTCTCAATTATACGGTTCCAAAACTGGAAACATGCTTTTTCCAAAAGCGCCGGCAGAGGCTCGCGATTACCCAGCGGACGACAGCGATCACAGATGAAATGGAAAAGGAATCATTCAATAATATAAATATAAAAAAATATGCGATATTCCATGCTAATGATTAACCCCCAAACGTTTTCTCTTTATTCATGTATTTTAACACGGATCGGAATCAATACCCCTATTTAGTCTTCTCTACATTCAACTGAATTTTATTTATTTGTTCCTACTTTTAACAACATGTGACGACACCTTCTGACATGCATTCCCTATTTCATTGCAAACTTTGTTTTTGTATAAGCTGTATCGCATGATGAGGTCTCTAGTTGTTAGTAACTATCTGACCGAAACATGCTCTTGAACGTGTAGCAATACATTACGTAAAAACAAATAGAAAAAAATATATATAATGGAATGAGAGAATGAGGGAGACGCTGAAATAAGGATGCTTCACAAAGGCCAATAAAGAATGAGGTCGACGAGAGGAAGAAATAAAGAGAAAGACTGGAGAGACAGACAGAGACAGAGGAGGAATGAAATAGCAGCACGTGTTTAGTAGTCAAAGTAAATAGCAGACGCGAAAGATCAGGAATGATGGTGGGCGGTATTAAAAGAAAAACACTGCGGTGAAGTGCCCGCCCGCCGTCGGAGACGAAACGTGGCGATGGCGCTGCGCATGAAAAATCGATATTAGCCGAATTTGCAGATAACGTGGATTTCCTGAAGGGATACAAGAAAAACAGGAACAAAGTGAAGAGTGTGAGAGGAAATAGAAGAAAGAGAAGAACACAAGAGGGACAGAAATTCGTGGTCGGTTTGTGCAAGTGAGAGCAAACTGATAGTTTAAGCGCACATAGATCGAGGCTGATTGGAAAATATCTCAGTTACCGTTGAACGTAAATACACGATGCTCTACTATCGAACTATTTCAAACAATCTATCCTTAAGTATAAGAAACGGGGTAATCTTCGTTGAATAAATGTAAGGCCTGTTGATTATAGACATAGCAGTAATAATAATTGTATCTTATATTTCTATAATAGTTTTTAGTAACGTGACGCTGTGCTAAGAAATATACTTGAAAACTTGCTAGGTACAAACATGGGGAATTTGCAGTAATTGTGCTATGTTAAAAAAATAAGTATAGCAATTATCTTGGTAATTATCAAAACTTTGTGGACTAAGAGATGAGTCGATTAACTAGACGAAAAAAATATATAAGGCGAAGTTTTAGAAAAGTAAGTTGTAACAATAATGGAAATTCTAATTGAAATATCGCGAAAATTTGCAACAGTTATATATTGTTTTAATAAAAGTTAACACACCAGAGAAAGAAGTAAATATAAACTATGTAAATAAAGAGATTCACCGCGAAACCACATCATAAGCAAATGCCTCAATATATTAAAAGTTTGCTGGAAATCAGTAATGATAAAGTTTGGAAGGAGATCCATTGAGAAAACATTATTTAAAAGAGAAAATGATACAATGCTTGACTAGTACTAAAAAATGAAGCGTGCAGTTCACTAAAATGTAGAAATACGAACAGAATGATTTAAGCGTTGGGAAGGCACGTCTACAGCCTGAAATAATTAACTATTCCATGACATCACTTCCGTCAATGACATCACTTCCAGGTAACGAAGACTGCTTTACCAAATTCATTGCAAACTGGAAACCGGAATTTTTAATTTGTTCAAGTTTTTTTTTTTATCTCATAGAGTTTTAAATATTTTTTTGTTTTCCTGGCTGTCGTTGGAATTGAATATGTTATTTTATGAACTGAAAAGCTGACACTTTAAATACGTTAAAGTTTTATTTTCTCATCGAGTTCTGAATATATTTCCTTTTTCTGACTGTTGTTGCAAAAGAACACTTGATTTTAGGAAACGATGACATTTTTTTGCTAGTAGGAAAATGATTTATTTTCGTTGCAGTAAATTTATGGAAAAGAAAACTTTCGCCTTTACATTAGTTTGCCTTTTAAGTTTTATATAAGAGAATATCAAGTGAGACTTGACAGCTTTCACACACACATACACACATACATAAACGAAATGACATTTTCTGCCTTTTCAGGGTTATTCTTTTGCCAGTTTCAGAAAAAAAGTTGTTGTTCACCAGGGAAGGATATCCAATATGGATGACTTCAAGGCCATATTATACGCAATTATTAAGGACTCCGATTGATCACAAGTAAAACCAAATGCAAGAACAAGTACAGCGGCAAGATGTGTTGGAGGAGAAATTGGGTTTTCAACAGAAGGAACAAGATAGAAAATTGCTACTTCAACAGAAGATACACGAGGAATTGTTTTTAAGCGTATTGAATTAGACGGAACACAGTGAATACAGCACCACATTTTCCCAAAACACGATATAGAATTCCATCGATAGGTTTAACTATAACTACCTGAGCAGGATATGACGTTTGACGCTTTTTATATCACATACGAGGATATATTCGCTGTTGATTATCAAGAGTGGAGCAATGCAAAATTTTATTATTATTTTTTTTTTTTACATTTTCACCCCAAACAAGGCACATTGCCACTTTGGTGTAGGGGGCTACTATCAGGGTCAGCAACTACTGGGGCACTATGTAGGGATTTGGGCGGCAAGATGTCGGTCCACGTTGAACTTGAACTTCTGCATGTCAGTACAGTTAGGGAAGCAGAATCCTGGAATGGAATTCCAGAGTCTAGCGGTTCTGGGGAAGAAACTACTGAAGTAGAAAGATCTTTTACATCTAGGGATCTCTACTGTGTGAGGGTGGGATTTAGCTGCATGTCGATTTGTCGAGGGTGTGTACGTCGTGGGGGCACAAATGTCTGCAGGTCGTCAGAGCATTCACCATTAAAATACTTGTAGAAGAAGCAGAGGGATGCAACGTTTCGTCGATGGGACAGAGGCTGAAGCTTAGATGGCAGTTCAGGGCCTATCAGATTGGCGACTCTTTTTTAACCTTGTCTAGGAGCGAGAGACTAGTAGTAGACGCACCTACCCAGATGTGACAACAATACTCCATTCATGGGCGAATGGTGGCCTTATAAAGATACAGGATACTTTCAGGTGTCAGTAGTTTTCTATCACGTTAGAGAGAGCCTACCTTTTCCGCAGCGGCCCTGGCAATGTTTTCAATATAATTGTTCCAGCTCATGTTTCCTATGAACGTTAGGCCAAGGAGCTGTAAAGATGTACTCTCAGTCAGGGATTCACTGGCCATTGCTATTGGTGGCAGAGAAGGTTTTTGTAGTTACTGAAGGAAACCAGTTTAGTCTTGGCAGCATTGAATGTGACCATCCATTTATGTCCCCATTCCACTACAGATTGGAGGTCATCCTCTAGTGTTTTTACCATTTCTTTAGATATGCGTTCATTTGTTTTTCTGTCATGCCTGTTATAGAGTGTAGTGTTATCAGCATATATACCCATCTCAGAGGCAGTTTCGTCGGGGAGGTCATTAATAAATATTAGGAACAATAGAGGTCCAAGAATAGACCCCTGAGGCACTCCCGCATTTATATCACACTGTTTAGATGTTCGACCGTCGATGACAACCTGGATTTTTCTCTTATCTAAGAAGGATTTAATTATGCTAAGTATTCTACCAGTGATACCGCATGATTTAATTTTCCTGAGGAGACCCTTGTGCCATACCCTGTTAAAAACCTTAGATATATCTAGAGCTACCGCTCAGCCTTCCCCGCTTTGTCCAGTGAATGTTATATACGTTCAGAGATTACAGTGAGGATGTCAGCTGTGGAACGGGCTTGTCTAAATCCATATTGTTTGTCAGTCAGAAGTTTAGCATCTGTAAGGTGCCGGACTAGAGCATTGTTTATTATGGTCTCAAATTTTTGGCGAAAAGTGGGGGGAGGCTAATGGGGCGATAATTTGATGGGTCAGTTCTTTCGCCAGAATTCTTGAATACTGGTACCACAGAAGCAGTTTTCCAACAACCCGGAAAGCATGAGTCATTAAGGCATTTGTTGTAGAGTTTGGAGAGAACTGGAGCTACTTCGGCTGAGCACTTTTTTAATAGCACGGCTGGGATGAGATCAGGTCCACATGCTTTTGAAGTGTCAAGATTTTTTATGATAGCATGTACCTGAGCAGGGGTGATTTTTAGATCGTCTAGCGTGGCGTTTGTCCTCAAAGGAAAGTCAGGCACGGGTGGTTGGAAGGGTCCAGTGTGGAGTTCGAGGCAAACCGGCTGGCTAGCACATTTGCTTTGTCGGTTGCTGAGCAAACAACCTCGTGATTGTTGGTTAGTGGGGGAATTGTTGATTGCACATTGGGCTGCCATCGTCTACAGACACTAGGGATCACAGAATACAGTAAGTTCGTTGACTATATTTTACCCAGGAAGACGAGCGGGTGAAATTCTTCGAAGCGATCAAGCGCTTATGTGAACTTCTCAGCTCGAATACGACGCTTTTTCTACAAAAGATGAAAATGCTTCAATATTGCAAAATGCGATGACAAAGAATATCTCACCTTCGAGTCTATTGGTAACAAAACACTGTGACGATTTTCGTCTAGCTGAATTATTTGCAGACAACTTCAAATATTTGATTTTTGCACAGGGTCTTGCCTCAGCAAAATCGCAGAGATAAGACGACGAGTCATATCTAGATTGGGACATGAATAAAGATTCACTCTTTAGAAGTTGTCGCAGTTAACCCAGACATCAGTCGACCGTAGAGGACCCAATCTTAAGTAGATAAAAGTGTCGCCCATACCACTTTCTCGGAAATATCTTTTTTATTTTCTGACTGCGAAATTTACGTCAAATTCACTTGGAATCCTGATGAAACATGATGTTTAAACTTTGTTCGATCCCCGTATACTTGTTCTAATGTTATTTGTATACCAGCTCTATATTCGTATTGAGCACTTTTGAAGTAATATTGATTTTTATTTTGCTTCTGTTAACAATGTATTAAAAATATAAAGGATATCCAAAAAGTCACTGAAGGGTTTTTAACTTAAACAGATTCTTTTATTTTTATTGATATTTTCTGTATCTTTAACACAATTCAAACAATCTTTTATTTTTGAAAACTAATTTCTTTTAAATGTTGCCTATTTGTGCTCTTTCCAAAACATTATTCATGGACCATTACACGTACTCTGGATTACGATTTAACTCAATTCTTGCATGGTTTGGTGTTTGTTAACACAGGATCTTTCTTTAAGATATCCCCACGAGAAAAAGTCGAGGCTAGTCTGGGAACGTGGTGGCCATTGACATTGCCATAGCGAGTTGTGTGCAACGTCGTCGAATCTAGTTTCAGAATGCTGCTCCACGTTCTCTCGCAGTTATTTCCTATTTTTCTTTGCAATGACGTTTCGAAATCTGCCCCTTCGCGGAAGATCTTCAAATCGGCGCAAAATGTTTCGAAGTGTGTTGTGATTAAAGCTATCTCTTACATGAGATGCTGTCGATTAGCTCTTTTAAACAAAACAATTGACCCCTGATTTTAGTAAAACAATTTTACAACCTCATACGTATTTCAATGCTATACTTATCTTTAATCAATTTTCAAAATATTATTCGTAATATATCTGAAACAGAAAAAAATAATCAGTAATGCTAAAATAACAAGGATTTTCAAACATTTGATGAATTTGTAGACAGCTTGTATATGCATGTACACACACACATATATATATATATTCTGTTTAAGTTGAATATATATTTTTCATTATATATATATATATATATATATATATATATATATATATATATATATATATAAAGACATTAAACCTATGCGAATGTAACCGGCTTCCTCCAACGGTGGTAGTTCTCTGGAAGTATGAAACCAGCGGTCCCCAGTCGCATGTATATTCCAGTTAGACGATGTTAGGTCGTTGGAAATCATGCAGGGAAGTGCCAACGTACGTTTTCATAAAACGCCTGAAATTCTAAAATTAGTCACCCATCTGGTATGACCCAGCTCAATGCTGCTTAAATTAGGTGATCTTACAGAGACCATTGTGTTAATGGGTATATGCCGAATATATATATATATATATATATATATATATATATATATATATATATATATATATATATACACACACATATATATATATATATATGTGTGGGTGTGTGTACACGAGAAGGACTGTCCCCTTCTCATGTAAGTAAGAAGGCAGACTAGATAAGTGAAAATAATATTAGGAAAAACAAGAATCGAACCCTGTAGGAAACTGGATAATTGAAACCCTAGGAATGCAGTCCACTGTTTGTTCTCTTTGAAATAATTAAATATTATTTATATCGGAAAAAAGCGATTGTCTATTCTTTTAGAATAACTGGATATTAAACATGTCATGTAAAAGAATGGACAGTGCGTGTTTATAAATTCAAAATAGACAAGATATTGAACAATTAAAATTGGAGATCATTTATTTGTAAAAGGTGTGTTTGGATATAGGCAGAACACGTGATATAGTTACTTTAGTCGGCAGTAGAGTTCTGACATCATAAACAATGTAATTTTTCAATATATTGAATCGGAGGGTTCGAAGTCGGGAGAGAATCGGAGGGAATCAGAAAAGATCAATCATTGTCACAGTGATATATTCGAGAGCTGATCCTCTTAGAAGGAGAGACCATGTAGACGAAATGCTTGAATTCCTGAATTCATCAATTGTCCGACAGATGAATAAAGAAATCAATCATCTAATATTTTCTAACGGTTGTCTTCGTGTCGTCATTACAACTTAAAATGTAAATGTGTGTTGTCATCAACTTAAATGAACTTTGTATAACCCCCACCAAGTAATGCGTCCCCACATAATCAATGAAGTATCTCCTCTCCTCTGTGTAAACAAGAACTGTATAAATGCCCCAGCTTCGTAATAATAATATGAAGTTCCAAAGAATTGTCATAGTCGTCGTCGTGTGTGTAATCTAGATATATTATTATCATCATTTGTTCTGAGCCCCGTTATAAGTCTGTCCCCGATATTGACTGCCCACAATGTACCCCACAATGCAATATATATATATATATATATATATATATATATATATATATATATATATATATATTGAGATTTGAAGAGGGTGGTAACTTATTTTACCGTTAATACTGCTACAACAGAGTACAAGAATGATTGCCGTTATGGAGTAAAAAAAAAAAACATTTCTAGATGAACTATATACTTTATTTATATTTCTAACCCGGTTAAGAATAAAGGAAACTATTGTTAAATTTGGATCCTTCATTTATATGGTAACAATTTTACCTATTTAACTCTACAATAAAATTTAATCTTGGCATCTAATGATCCTTATTGTTGTAAAAAGGTTAATTCCTCAGTTACATTTAAGGCGTAATAGCAGAGATCTATTTCTATGAAGGCATCAAGTCTTTTATTCAACATTTCCTCTTTTTAATTAACAATGTAGATTGGACGTATTTGATTTCCCAGGGCTGTACTTCCTCCCCCCGTCCACTACTGACGATTTTAATGCAAAATGTTCATTATTTCTGTTAAGTTCCCAAATCCAATCCTTTAATGCATAATGTATTTTTCTTTTTGTTTTTATTTCTAATGCTTATTTTAGTGCCCACACCTCTGCTGTCGTTTACGCCATCCCTATTAGTTTCCACCTTAGGTTCCTTTTTAAATGATACTACGTGATTTCTGTATCTGTCCTTAAACAGTGTTCCCGTGGCTCCCAGATATATCTTCTTAGTGTTATCGGTTTTTATCTCGCATTTATACACTATTTCTGAGGTTAGACATTTCCCATCCAACGGACAATTTTCAGGTATTCTGCAATTACATTTTCACTATAACACAACCAAGGTAAATGTTTCTCGCATGCTTTTCTCGTTACATTGCTACATTGCCTAAAGTGTATTTATTCATAAAGTCTGAAGAAATTCTGTTTTTTTGAAAATGTTCAAACGATATAATGCTTGAAATTGTCGAACTAGACATTGAAACAATTGTAACGTAAAATGAAATACACTTTTTGTTGCCATCAACACCTTGTCTTGAAGTCTTGATTTTGCACACACAGTATATATATATATATATTTTTTTTATTACATTTTCACCCCAAACAAGGCAAATTGCCACTTTGGTGTAGGGGGCTACTATCAGGTGCAACGACTACTGGGGTACTATGTAGGGATTTGGGCAGCAAGATGTCGGTTCACATTACATTTTAACTTCTGCACGTCAGTACTGTTGGGGAAGCAGGGACCTGGAATGGAATTCCAGAGTCTAGCGGTTCTGGGGAAGAAACTATTGGAGTAAAAAGATCTTTTACATCTAGGGATCTCTACAGTGTGGGGGTGAGATTTAGCAGCCTGACGGTTTTGTCGAGGGTGCTCACGTCGTGGGGGCACAAGTGATTGCAGTTCGTCAGAGCATTCACCACTAAAATACTTGTAGAAAAGGCAGAGGGATGGGACAGAGGCTGAAGCTTAGATGCCAGTTCAGGGCCTATCAGATTGGCGACTCTCTTTTGAACCTTGTCAAGGAGCGAGAGACTAGTAGCAGATGCACCAGCCCAGATGTGGCAGATATATATATATATATATATATATATATATATATATATATATATATATATATATATATATATATATAACATAATTATATTTAAATAGATTCTTTTTAATTTCGTTTCAGAATCATGACAGAGTTTCGGCCAATTAGTGTTGAATAAATAAAAACCCTGTTATAAGGTTGAGAATTCGACCTTCTACCAGAAGGATCGAGTATGACCTGATGAGGCTTTTAGCTATTTATCACTGAGTGCCAGAAATATTCTTATCGTTGGGTAGCAATATCGAAATTGTTTATTAAAATATGCGTAAAATGTGTATATTGCTCCATTATTATCGAGCACTATTATATAAACCTGGTTTACTTAATTGCCTTTACGATTCGAATATTCTTAACCTGGCACCTTGCATGATATATTTATCAATTTTATTCGTAATATTTATTTTTCTTCATTAGAATTGTTCTCATTATTCATCTCATTACAAACCCGTAATGTATATATATATATATATATATATATATATATATATATATATATATATATATGGAGAGAGAGAGGGAGAGAAACGGAGAAAGATATTCTGAACATGTGTCTCCATTTTTGAAAGATATCTATGCGAAATTCGCCTCAGCTTACAACAAACCTAATTTCAATATCACACTAAACAGATGAGCATAGTTAGCGATACCTTCGTCGTGTTTATCTATTATATATCAAATAAATATGAACAAATACGTTTATGAGGAATGAAGATGAAAGTAAATCGATTTTCTTTCGTGATTCGCACAAAACTTTATTTTCCGTATATGTCATGTGATTAACACACAGACAAACACTCTCACATAAACATATATACGTACATACATACATACGTAGCTTTCTAGTTTGTATTCTTGTGGTTTATGATGGGAAAGCAGCTTAAGATTAAGTTAACGGTTGATGCGTTAAGGCAACATAGTTTACAAAGCTTTACGAAAGAATATGAGAAATGCTGGAAGTCGGGCATACATTACAATTAAGACTAAGTAATTAGTTGTTTTTTGTTGACAATAACTGATAATTAGTTTTGCAGAAAGTCATATTAAAGAAATAATATTTATGTGAAATTTACTTAGGCATATATATATATATATATATATATATATATATATATATATATACATATATATACATATATATATATATATATATATATATATATACATATATATGTATACCTTAGTGCGTTCGAAGAAAACAGTGATCTCAATTCTATAAGAGTAGACTTATTGGGACAATATAAAGCTCAACAAGTATCATTGGAGTTTATATAGGAGGACTATAGGAATGGTGAATTAAGTCACACAGAACCATATATATTCGTAAGAGGATAGAAGGGACTCTTTATGTCAAGGCATTTAAAAGCCTAATGATTCTCATCAGAAGAGTAGAGAAGATGCTAGGTAACATAGTGGGGATGCGGCCTCTAGCGTGAGATTCATTAGGAACGAAATAGTTCAATTAAAAATTATAGATGATGTTAGGGGAAGTTTTATCAAATTCTAAATAAAGGAGGAGCGTATTATATAGAGTGTAATGTAGAAAGATGTATAGGGTCTTTATCATAGTCTTAAATGTATGTAGTGCATGTTTTATGACTAAAGGGAATGCATACTGTGGATGGGTGGTAATTCTATTTTATCGGTGTGTAAGATGTTTTATCTATGCAGGGGAATTTTATTGACAGATGCAACCGAGACGACAACATCATTATGAAGTGGTGAATATTTTTGGGAGGAGTATTATGGTGATGATTTAAGGCGAAATGAGCGTATTCTAAACAGGGTTGAACAAAAGGGATAACATGGGGCGTCCTGTTTCAGGGTTTTAATTTAGTAAGCGAAGGAGTGTTTGGAAGTGAGTTAAAGGAGCACGTTTTGTGGTGGGTCTGGGTGGGTATTTGTAAGGCTGTAATAATAAATGTCAGAATACCAATATATATGAGATAATATGTAGCAATAATTCTAGGTTTTCTTTGTTATTAGATATACAAGGAGGGAGTTGGGGTATAAGGCAGAGGTAAAAGGATAGGGTAGCAAAGTGTTATTGTATAAAATGGCAAAATAGAAGTTTGAATGTGGATGATTGCCGTGGTGGGATGATAGGGAAAATGTACTATTAATAATAATAATAATAATAATAATAATAATAATAATAATAATAATAATAATAATAATAACAATAATAATAATAATAATAATAGTAATAATAATAATAATAATAATAATAATAATGAACACCACATGTTTTTCAATCAGATCTTTGATGACTTGCATGAAAGCTCCATCTGAGCCAATAATACTAATAACGAAAAAGTAAATAAAATTAACAGATAAAGATAATGTAAAAAATAAAACATGAAATAAAATTAAGGGATAAAGGATGAAAAATAAAGTAAAACGGAAAAGAAATAGAAAAAATAAAAAAATAAGAACACAAAAAGATAAAATAATAGAAATAAATAAATAAGTTGAAAATTTAGTTAAATGGGGACAGTTTAAACTTAGTTATTTATTTCTAAGAAATAAGAAAAGGATATGAAAATTGTAGATCTAGATTGCGTGGTAAATCCATGGTGGACATTCTTTTAATGTATGTATATATGTGTGTGTATGTATGTATATATAGATATATATGCACATGTGTTCACCCCACTTCTTACCTTTCGCCATTACCTCCTCTCCCTACAACTAACACCTCACCCCACTAATAATAATATAGAAATTCATGATAAGGCTTTCACCAGACTTTGAATTATTTTCGCTGGACCCACAGGAAAATTTATACAAGAACTTGCCCGACTCGGATATCTACTCAGCTATGCGGATTAGCCAATATACAACTTGGACCTTATTACCCAACTACTTTAAAGAACGTCCGCTATGGATTTTACCACGCAATCTGGATCTACAATTTCCATATCCTTTTCTTCAAATCCTCCTGCTACAAGACTTCTGATTAATTATTTATTTTGACTTTGATTTCCATGTCTCACTGACTTTAGCAAATAAGGTGCATACCTTTATAAATATTTGCTAATACTTTCTTTCCTCAGATGAGATGGTAGACATCGAAACCCTATAGGTTAAGGAGATTAATTTTCTAAAGTATTCTTTGTCTTGCTTAGAATAATAAATATCTTTGATATGAAACCCAACCACTTCATTTCAATAAGGTTTTTTTTTTAATTCATTGAATCACAATTTAATTTATTTTCTCTATCTTACATATCGAGCAATTCTTATTTAGATGGGATAACTTATAGAATATTACCGCCAGTAATATTTTGTAAATCTTATAATCACAGTTTTCCATACCAACTGATTGTTAAAAAATTATTCTGAAGGGTATGTATATATATATATATATATATATATATATATATATATATATGTATATATATATATATATATATATATATATATAACTACTTCAACCAACCCTTTCACAAAATTTTCAATAAAAATACCCTAAAGTTGTCCTACAGCTGCTGCGAAAATTTAGAGATGATAATTAAATCACATAATAACAAAATATTAAATAAAAACAATGTAAACAACAACAAAATAAACAATAAAAAAGTAAACACCATGAAAAAATAAAACTAACACAAAAGACACATATATAACTAGCAGAAATAATAATAATAATAATAATAATAATAATAATAATAATAATAATAATAATAATAATAATAATAATAATAAACCAACTCCGGACAACAACAACCGTACTAGAATTAAAAATAAAAATGCTAATAACGAACAAGATAAATGCAACTGTAGATACCGCACATTTTGCCCACTTCAAAATAAATGTATAACCAAAAACATAGTTTACCAGGCCACAATATTTACGAAAGAAAACCCAAATAACAAGAAATATTACGTAGGTATTACTTCCTTAGATTTCAAAACTCGATATTATGACCACAAAAGTACATTCAACAATAAAAAAACACCGCAAATAAATACTGAGAACTCAAGGAAAGCGGTCGTTCGCCAGTAGTCGAATGGAAAATAGTAAGACAAGCAAACATCTGTAGAGACCTAGACGACCTATGTAGATTATGCCTTCATGAAAAATTTGCTATCCTGTTCTTTAAAGAACTCCAACATCTATTAAACTGTAGGATAGTAATAGCGAACAACTGTGTTCATAGGATAAAAATTTACTCTAGGATACAGATACAAAATAACTTTAAAACTAACAGAAACAATAGAAAATAAACAAATAAATAAATACAAAAATAAACATGCATATACAAAAACTATCATGCATATATATGTATGTGTATATATATGTATACATATATATATATATATATATATATATATATATAACACCTAACCTAGATTTAAAACAGGTCAAGACACTAGATATCCAGGCTAAATAGAACACACACAAAGAATCAGATCAACCAGAGGTCAAATGGAACCTTGTCCTAAAAGTGCATGTCCATCGGCTGATAGGAAGGGCGCGGTGGATACTAGAAAGCTGATTGGCTAACTAAAAATCTCAATAGAAGGTGCGTATATAAAAACGACAGACAACCAGAAAATTCGTGCATAAGCCTAAAGAATCCTAGAGTGGATTAAATGCGGAATATTCAGTGTAGTTTAATCGCCATATATATTTCATAAATTACTATATATGTATATATATATATATATATATATATATATATATATATATATAAACTAGCAAAAATACCCGTTGTTGAGTGGGTTCAAAAACAGCCTACAGCAAATGGACTCTGATTTATGAAAATATTATAGGTTATGAAACGGAAGGATTGTAAATTTGGGTTGAATTTGGGGGTATCAAAACCAAAGAAAAATATGATGAAAGTAAAAATAAAATAGATAAACCCCATACTTTATTATACCATAGCTGTTCTCACTGAAACACTTATCACAATATTCTGTGGATCTGTATTAAAAAAGCATTGTTAAACTTTGTGGCATATTTCCATTCTATGAAGGTCATGTGCGAACGAACAACCCATAATTTTATTATACCATATTTTTTCAAAGTGAAACATAATTATCAACGTATTCTTATGTACATCTATATCAAAAACACTTGTAAACGTTTTTTTTTTTATTTGTTTTTAAACTTTGAAAAGCGCCATCTAGTTACCATACATCTATATACCGCAAACCAACATTTACTTGTTTGTACACTCGTTGGGATTCATTTTGCCCTAAAAAACGTAAGATAAATCTAATTTGGACCCTAACACATCGTGTCCTTATGATTTGTTCCAAGTCAAAATTAGATGAGGAATTGAAAACTATTACGGATACTTTATCCAAAAACGGGTACCCACTAGATGTGATTAGGTCAGTTATTCAAAAGAAATTGACTGAATTCTCTCGAATTAAAGAGAATATAGTAGCCAAATGTCCGATTTATCTTCGTTTGCCTTGATTGGTTACAATAAGTGAGAAATTTTCCAAACAAATAAGTTCAGCAGTTCATGGATGTTATTTTTCTGCTAATGGGCGTGTTGTGTTCTCTCCGAGAACTTTATTACCATCTTCTCGAAAAGACGTTCTACCCCCCCCCCATAATAGTAACGTTATTTACAATTTTAAATGTAGTTGCGGTGTCAACTAATTGGGTAGAACGACATTAAGATTAGATAAAAGAATCCAACAACATGTACCCAGTAAAATTAGGAATAGAACCTCCCAGGCAACGGACGTTGTTACTAACACATATGGGTCTTCAATTACTGATCATTTACTTAAAAACCCGTCTTCTGCAGCTAACTTTAGCACAGACTCTTTTTCTATTCTTAGTCGTGCTCATTTACTATATAACCTTAAGATCTTGGAGAGTATTCACGTTCGACTTAGAAAGCCTTCTCTATGCAAGCAAAGAGAATGCCTCCTGGGTATGAACGTGATTAATCTCTAAGGTATTCGACCATAACGCTGTTTTATTTGAATCTTTTCCCCACTTTTTTGTTTTCTCCCCGTAAATTGAATAAAACGCAATTTTAATCGCTTTTACATTCTTTGGTTTTAAAAAATTCCCTCGATACAGCTTTGAGAAGCGAGGGTCGAAACCGGTCAGCAGGCTCCCCATTTCTCTTTCTTTCTTCTCCTGCCCCCCCTTTTTGGAGAGAAGATTAAAGGAATATATATATTTATATATATATATATATATATATATACATATATATATATATATTAATTTTATTTATACAAACATTAATGGCTACATATGTGCATACATGTTTCTGAAATGAACAGAAACATGTATGCACATATGTAGCCATTAATGTTTGTATAAATAAAATTAATATACCTGCTCTGTTCACTCATTGAGCATTATTTTGGTAGACACATGTTGTTTCATTGGATGTACTTCTAGGAAACTAAACTCTACTGGCTATATATATATATATATATATATATATAAATATATATATATATATATATATATATACAAATTTACTTTTAATCATGAATCATAAAAGTCTTCCCTTCCTAATTGCAATTATATGCATATATATATATATATATATATATATATATATATATATATATATATATAATAACACAAATTCAAAGAGTAAATTATATTTTGCATGATTGTATTGTTCAGAAGGATACTCACATGAGAAATATTCAAATTTCCTTACTCGGTTGAGTTTCAAAGTTTCAAATATGTTCTTCTCATTAGAGGAAAGGTATTAACAAATGAATATTATAGCTATGAATTTGTTGGTATTAGCATTAAACGTAATATACTAATCTGATGCTAATAGAATATATATATATATATATATATATATATATATATATATAAGAAAACTAGTCATAAATGCGAAAGAAAAGTTTAGTGAAATTAATCTATAAAATGGGGATAAGAAATATCTACTATTATATAAAAGTCTTTTTGTGTACGTTTGTGTGTGCGGGGTTCGTTTCTCATAGCTACTTTTCACACAAAAGTAATTTTTATGACTGCTAATGTTCGTAGACATTTTCGTATAGACATTCATCTGATAAGTATCGAAAATAAAAGAAAACGATCTTAAAAAATATTATTTCTTTCTATAGATACACATAATTTTACAGAGTAATAATTAAAGTTACACGGGCAAGGGAGATAATTATCAAGAGAGATTCTATCCTCAGAAAATCATTTCTTCTTTAAAAAACCCAGAGGTATTGTTATCTGTAGATTTACCTTAGTGGTAGAATATGAAACTACAAATCCAATGGTGTCCTCAGTTCAATCCCGAGTGTCCCTTACAAAATTATTCTTATTAATGAGTTCCATTTATGATAAAAGAAAGGTATTATTTCATCGTTTGCATATATTAAAATTAGACATTAATCAAAAGTGACTTTTCCAAGGCAATCATCGTCAAGTCCAAATATCAGTTGTAAACAAACTCAGACGGAATTTAATGATCGACATTATCATTGTTATTTGTTTGCATTTTTTAATTATTTTTGAGAGCAAATTTTTCCTCGTAATATAAAATATTGAATATAGATATCAATCTGCATAAATTAAAATGTCATGCTTAAAAGTATTGTACGACCGGGCAACGTCGGGTGTCAAACTAGTAAAAAATAAAAAAGAATAATTAAAAACTATATTAAAAATTCAGATGGAAGATGGAGAGGCTTAGTCTTCTCAACACTTAATGATGACAATGTTACGCGACTGCTTTCAAACGGATTTTTCTACAAACCATATATTAGACACATTTTGGATTTTTAATTTGGATCTATTTTTCAACAGTATAAATCCAATTTCTTCTTATGGGACTCATGTCATTATTTTGTCTTTAAAATATTTAAGCTCTCCATTTTTTGCATCTGGATACCGTTCCTCTGATGGGGAAAACACATTAAATTTCGGATCTAAAAAAGTTCAACAAATCTTTTTTTAATTATTCCGTCGAACAATAAAAGCATATAAAATATACTTTACGGTATTAAATTGTGCTCTATTTTCTACCTTGATTTTATTTAGCTTTTTTATTTCCCTGGAATTACTATATAATTATTAATATTTATATTCACTTGAAGTTTACAGAAGCATTTGGCTTATAAACTTAAGTTTCTTTGCTGATTATATGCATATATATATATATATATATACACACATATATATAATAAAAAAGTAAATTATACCTCACTATTGAATCGTGATATATATATATATATATATATATATATATATAGTAATTTATAAAATATATATGGCGATTAAGATACACTGAATATTCTGCGTTTCATCCAACTATAGGATTCGTCAGGCTTATGCGCATAAGCCTGACGAATCCTATAGTTGGATGAAACGCAGAATATTCAGTGTAGCTTAATCGCCATATAAATTTTATAAATTACTAACTAGCTCTACCTACGTATTGAGCACTTTTGAAGTAAATACTTAAAGTTTACGCATAAATCTATACTTTCGTATATTAAATTTATGCGAATAAATGAAGTAGTTATATATATACATATATATATATATTTATATATATATAAGTTTCGTGGTTTAATTGTAAATTATGAAAAAACCATATAGAGGTATATATTCGATTTAAGAATTTATTGCTTGACAAAGAAATATATAGAAGGTGTTATTTTAATTTCCTTAATCCATGGATTTTCAACAATGGCTTATATCATCAGAGGAAATGAAATGCAGTTAGCAAAATGTTCAGCTGCGAATGGACGCTATTTTGCTTTTTAGCACAATTATTGAAAATAGTTTTTGAGTGGTTGTGGATAATTATATGCAGAACATTATACGAAAAGAGAACTTGATACAACCTGGGTAGTCCATTATCGGAAGGAGCCCAATGTCATTCGGGGTTCCAAATCCGGATGGGCAGAAAATAGGCCTATGGGAGAAAGTGATATTCCCATATAGCGAAAGCGTACTCCACCTTCTTGATATTTCGAAAAGTATATCGGGCTGTCTTATTCGTTGTTGCGTTGATTGTGTGTTATTTGCTTTGGTCCAAATGCTTTCTCGGTGTTGACAAAGTATATCCGAAATTGGGTGGATATACCATTCCATTGTAATTATCCCCATGAGTAATATAATTTGAGCATTGAATAAAGTGTGTAATGGACC
The DNA here is from genome assembly GCF_053919585.1 of Euprymna scolopes. Taxonomy (NCBI): domain Eukaryota; kingdom Metazoa; phylum Mollusca; class Cephalopoda; order Sepiida; family Sepiolidae; genus Euprymna; species Euprymna scolopes. The sequence goes on along the minus strand of NC_136487.1, from coordinate 4,100,723 downwards.
TCGGAATCAATTGTATAGTTATCAAAATACCAAAGATGGCAAAATAATCCAGGTGATGATATTCGGAAGAGCACGCTGGAGCTAAATCAGAATTGTATAAATAAAATGAGTTAAAGGTTTATAAGATTGTCAACATCATGAATTTTGGAATATAATTTTTTGTCATTTAGTCTATATATTGCTCTATAATCACCTTGAGCTTCTTATATAAGGATTGATATATAATAATAAAATATATATTTCTACAATATATATATATATATATATATATATATATATGCATACTAGGAAAAGTACCCGTAGTTGATTGGGTTCAAAAACAGCCTACAGAAAATGAAGTCTGATTTATGAAAGTATGATAGGTTATGAAAAGGAAGGGTTGTAAAGAGATAGCTTCGAATTTGGGGGTATCAAAACCAAAGCAAAATATGATGAAAGTAAAAATAAAATAGATAAACCCCATAATTTATTATACCATACCGGTTCACACTGAAACACTTACCACAATATTCTGTGGATCTATATTAAAAAAAACCCTGTTAAACTTTATGACATATTTCCATTCTATGGCGGTCAGGTGCGAACAAACACCCCATAATTTTATTATACCATATTTCTTCAAACTGAAACATAATTATCAAAGTATACTTACACAGATAGATATGAAAAGTCTTTATTATAGTATGTGCCTATTTCCATTCTATGGAGGCCAGGCGCGAACGCAGACCCCACAATTTTGTTATAGCATCCCTATTTAAGTTAAAACATACTTATCAAAGTATTCTCATGTACATCTATATCAAACACACTTGTAAACATTTTTTTTTAATTTTTAATTTTTTTATTTCCCTACTTTGTGGAGCAGGTGCGAACGCAGACCCCATAATTTTAATGAACCACCGTTCTGCCAGATCAAACATACCCATTCCTGTGTCTCGATACATCTTCTATCATTATATGTAATCAGTTTTTTAAAAATAGTCAACCACGTAGGAGTCTTAACGAGTTTACATTTTTTTGTTTATATTTAAGGACGAGTGGATAAAAATCTATGAAACTTTGAGAAAGTGCTTAGAATACTATTCAGCTACTCCATATAAAAAAAGTATTTTCAATCTATATATCTATAAGTATATACACTGCCTATCAAATTATTAATGAGTTTACATTTTTTTTTTTAATATTTAGGGAACGAATGAATACAAATCCATGAAACTTTAAGAAAGTGCTTGCAATAATATTCAGCTACTCCAGTCAGAAAATAAAAGTACTTAAAGCAGTGTTAACGAAACCATGTCAGAAGATAGGAATATCTGTTGATTTCAGTGTGTCAAGTTATTAACTAGTTCGAGAAAAAACACAATATACTCATAACTTGTTTATTGAAATAATTTTCAAGCATTAAATGAACTAGGAAAAATGCTTAGAACACAATAACTATATAGAAATTTCTATAGTGACATAATTAGTAGGGGATATGCGATTCTTTTTATGAATGAATTGTAAAAGACCTTGGTCTACAGAATTAGTCAAAATTGTGATTTCCTCAACAGTTATTCCTCGCTATACCTCTTGGAGGGCATCCCACAACTCATCTTTTCTCTTAAATTGGCGTCCACTTGCATAGAGGCGATGCTTCATGATACTCCAAAGGTTCTCAATTGGGTTCAAATTTGGTGCATTCGAAGGCCACTACATCTTTCAATGCTCAGAGGCCCCCAATTGTTGTTATCCTGCATAAAAATAGTGGTTCTTCTGAACGTGGACCTTTGCTTCTTTAGCCATGGTTCAATGTGCTTCTTCCGAAAAGCAATATAAGCATTTGATGCCATTGTTACGCCTTCTGGGACTCTCCATGAGCCAACTAAAGTTCCTCTAAAAATCAACGAGGATAAAATATGGGTTGTGATTAATAAAAATATTGGAAAAAATATAGTAAAAAGGGTTAAGGTACGATTCGAATGAGCTTCAGGTGTTACTTTTCTTGTAAAGACAATCAACAGTAGTTTGGCCCATGTAAGACCATTTTGCTAAAAAAATGTAAAAACATGCAATTGCATATACAGCTAATTTTAAATTTAGTTTGACCCATTTTTGTTTGAAAAATAGGAGGAGAGAAGTTGGTGGTTAGAAACGCCATTTTTCTATTTTTCCACTTTTCTATTTTTCATCTTTACCTTTTATTGTTTCCCTTTCATTATTTACTTTTTTGGTAATTTTCGCTGTTTTTTTATCATTTCAATCATTTCATTCTTCATTTCTTGCTTTCTATTTGTACTACGTTGCTTTTTACGCTTTTTTATCCTTTTTCAAGTTTCTTACGTTACATTCAATCTATGTTGTTCAGCTTTTAAAAAGTATATTTTCTGTCTATTTCCCCTTTTCAAATCGTCTTTATTTCCTTTTCACTCAATTACCTCGCCATTTTATAGTTTTAGATTCATTTAACGTTTCGAAATAGTATCGAATTTTGTTTTCAAACATTTTCTTATTTCAAAAACAATATTTTGTTCCATTCCATATCCGGTGCTGCATTCTTATTTCTATTTTAATATTCCTTTTTTTTTTCTATATATACAGATTTTTTGTATTTTCACATTTTTTTTGTATTTTAACATTTTTCTTTCTATTTTCACATTTGTTCTATTTTCGCATTTTTTTCTCTTTTCACATTTTTCTTTCTATTTTCACATTTTTCTTTCTATTTTCACATTTTTTCTATTTTCACATTTTTTTCTATTTTCACATTTTTCTTTCTATTTTCACATCTTTTTCTATTTTCACATCTTTTTCTATCTACACATTTTTTTTTTTGTATTTTCACATTTTTCTTTCTATTTTCACATCTTTTCCTATCTACACATTTTTCTTTCTATTTTCACATTTTCCTTTCTATTTTCACATTTTTTCTATTTTCATATTTTCCTTCTATTTTACAACTTATCATTCTACTCTCTATTTTAAAATTCTTCTTGCCTATTTTCTTTTGCTTTATAGTAGTTATTCTATTTTTCTCATTTATCCTTCGTCTTTTCTATCTGTTCAAATTTGTTTTTTTCTTACATCATCCGAATAATTATCGACCCTTCGATCGTTATATTCTACATTCAACTAAACTTATTTGCACGTGTTGTCATTGCTTTATATAGTTTAGTGTTATTATCCCATCTCATTTACATCAAGCGACAACTTTATCAATTTAAAAGCCTTTTTCTATATTTTGTCTGATAGAAGCCAGGTCAGTGATAGTCGCATTTATTTCCCTATCACTATAGATAGATTAGACACTACGTTGAATGATAGGATTTAAAAAAGCAACTATCTCTGAGGAGTACTCTGGACTGAAAAACCTATGACATACCCTTCTGCATTCTATTTTACTAGCAATATGCTAAATCCTTCTAAAGGAAAAGAAGAAAGGCCTAGAAGGGTGGAACTTGTAGAACAGCCCAGAATCATCAGGAAAAAGGTTAGTTAATAAATACGTGTCGTCAAAATCAGTCCGATTTGTAAGCAAAAACAGGGAAACCGTGATTACTTTAGGGAAAGCTGGCACCAAGTTAGGTATGTGTAGATATTTCTTTTGAAGATAACAATCTCTCTATTTTTCGTTCAGACTCTTTTATCAATTATAATCCTATATGTTTCGAATATACACTATAAATCAGTATGCACAAAACTTAAATAAAATTAATAAATTAATAAATGAAAAGGTAATATTAATGGCTTTATAAATAAAATGGTAAATTAATGGCTTAATAAATGGAAAAGTGAAATTTATGGCTTTATAAATAAAAATAAAAATTAATTACTTAATAAATAAAAAATGTGAAATTAATGTAACTGGAGCACACAAGATTAAAACAACGAGAATGTATATGGCAGAAATAAATAGGCAGAAAAAAAGTTATTTACAAAGAAATTAAAATAAATCGAAAGAAAGTGTGAAAGGAAATAAGAAACAAGAAAACAAGTATGAAATTATATAATAAAAAAAAGCATAAAATAAACAGAGGCAGAAAATAATAGAAAGGAATAGACAGATACATTAAATAAAACATATAAATAAATATAGTAAGAAAGTAAATAAACTAACAATAAAATAGGCATAATAAAGGAAAGGGAAGAAAGAAGGTAACAAACTACACATAAACACATAAAGATAAAAAGAAAATGAAGAGCGAAAAATAAAAGGAAACAAAAGTATAACTGAAAACTAATTACAGTTTAATTCAACAGAGAAAAGCAATAAAAGAAGTAAAGATGGAAGGCAATTAATATACGAACACATTATATATAACCTAACAACTTAATATATAACGAACGGCGAAAATATGAAAAGAGAAAAGAAAAAGTAAAGTGCTGGATGAACAAACGAAAGGAATGTAACATCCAAGTGAAAATAAAGAACACAAAGAAAGAAAATTAAAAAAACGAACACAACTGAAAGAAAACGAAGGAAAATATACAAATGAAAACACATTCAACTTGAATTGAACTTACAATTACAAATAATAATATCAGAACAGTATCTTTGAATCATGGAGTCAAAATATTTTATCTCTATCTTCATCTTTGTATTTATCTTTACTAATATATCAAAGTTACTTTGTGTGTGTGTGGTTCATTTCGCAAAGTTCACAGAAAGCTAAGTTCTTAGATATGTATCTAAAATCAAAATAAATCTGATCTTAAAAATAGTCTTTCTCTCTTATAAAAAAGAATTTTTACATTGGAATATTTTATATTACACTGGCCAATGGAAATAATAAAATGTGAGCAAATCATTTCTTCTTAAAGAAACGGATTTATTGTCATCTAAAGATATACCCCAATGATAGCGCATTTGATTACAGATTGAATGATCATCTCTCAAAGAGCGGGTGTACCTCAACATGTTATTTTTATTTTTTTTTCTTATTAATGAGTTCAGTTTATGATTTAAAAAAAAACAACCTTTAAAAATCACCGCAATTTATTCAAACATAAAATGTGTCCAGAATTTTGAACAGAAAGAAATGCACCGTCCATATCTTATGACTATACTTGACTCACACTAAATAATGGTTTTGTGCATATAATACACAGTTTACGTAGTACGACTGTTATTTATGATACGGATTTTGTTGTAACACGAAGCCTGCCACTGACTAGCCAATCGGGGAAGTAACGGTGCTTTAGTGGTTAACGAAACGAACTGACGATCGGTGTCTATCATTCTAACAACAGAATCTTCGGATTCATTGGATATAAAGATGATGACTAGTCAGTCGTAAGGCAGCAGAAAATGTGATCGGATTTGTTATTGGCAAAAGAATCACGACACTTGTTTCAAGTAAAAGTTCATAATATAAGAACTTACACTCGAAGAGCAAAACAATTGGCAATCAGTCAATCTCAGAGAGATTGAGACACACTAAAATAGATTGAAAACGTCGATTGCTTGAAAAGAGGATTTAAACTCGACTAAGACGATTATTTCTAATTAATACTTTTCTACTAAACAAAACTACAAGATGACTTTCAATTCTTCAAACAAGTCAGATTCATTAACTCATCTTCGATGGTCTTGCAGACTTTCACATCTCAAAATTAAATATACTTCAGTACTCTTATTTGTTTGCGTTTCGAATATTTATAACTTCATTGGAAAATCTTGTTATTGCATCCATTTTAATATTATCGCGTTCTGTCTTTTATGAAATGAATACTACAAACAAATTACACTTTTCTTTCTATATGGTACACGCGAGTCTACAATTAAATAATATCACCCTATTTACCAAACTTCAAATTCTGTCCCATCGCAGCAATGTTGCATCCATAGTTTTAAAAGCATAAATAGTCTTTGCAAGTATGTTATGGATTCGTTCCGATGAAATCATTGATCTTATGCCCCTTAAACGAACATTAGTCAGACAAACCAATGTAGTAACTAAATTCCCTCCTCCTTCTGTCAAATACTTTAGAATTGCCTTCCTGCTTCTTGCTGCTCTTATTAAAGTAACATGCAGAATTTTGAGTGTAATATTAACTAACATCCTTCGCGTGATCGTGGCTTGAAGTGCACAAAAGTGAATAAATAGCTTTTGAATGCAAACATACATTGTTTTTTTTTTAAGTTTAACCCCTTAGCAGATATTTACAACGGTCTATCTTTATAAAACAACAGGCCATAAAAATGCAATCATTTCACCTGCCTCACGCTTTTCTGCGACTTTGTGTCTTAGTATAGATGCACTATTAAAAGAAGATAGACATAATAAATTTAATAGATTATAATTTATGTGCATATGTATGAATGCGAATCCACACACACATATATATACATATATATACGTGTATGTATATATATGTATATATATATATATATATATATATCATGATCGTTCAAAAACGAGTAGAAAATACACATAAAGATACATACATAAACATGCGTATATTTGTTAATATGTAGTTATGAAAACATGCACGCCTTTATATGTAGAAGTAATGTGTATACAAAATATTTTCAAATATAGCTATGAGAAATTTATGAAATAAATCCATTGTGGCTGTGTTTCTGAATAAATAAGAGGGGCTTTTACAAAGTTACCAGACTTTTTTGTATAAGTGTTTTAATTTGTTTTAGACTCTTGAAAACTTGGTATGTTGTTGCTATACATCTTATGAGATCACTGGCTACTATTTATAATGTCAGATTCAAATGATTAGCTACACCGAGAATTACTAAAAACTGATTTTCAAAGCTGGTGAATTTCAACAACCCAATCTGGATGTGAGGACACTTTAAAAGAACGATATGCAATAAAATCGTGTTTTAAACTTGAAAAATTCACGGAAAGGTATGGAATGCTTAAGACTGGTTTTGGGCCATCATACATAACCCGAGCATCAATTTTTGAATAGATTCAAGGAAGGCAGTGAACCTGTGAATGACGACGAGATGTTTGGAACGGGTGATTGTCTAAATACATAATTTCATGTATAAGGAATGCCGTGTGTTTATAATGACACGAAATTAAAAAAAAAAATGTGAAAATAATAAAAGTAGTAGACATTAAAAACCAACCGGATAAATAAAAAGCAAAGGGATTATTTGTCTGGTGAGTCCGCCAAACAAATCTGATCAACGGTTGTTAAAAGATTATGAAACTACCACGCATTCGGACAGTTAGTATAAGAAAACTTTGTATTCTTCGCGAATATAGTACTAAATAGCACCACACACATTCTTTTTCGTCCATGAAATATATATATATATATATATATATATATATATACACACATATATATATACATAAATATATATATACACACATATATATATATACATATATATACATACATATATATACATACATATATATATACATACATATATATATACATACATATATATACATACATATATGTACATACATATATACATATATATATACATACATATATATATATATATATATATATATATATATATATATATATATATATATAATTATTTTTTTACTATAATAATTAAATACCTTCAGACACTAGTGTTTCATCCCTTCGGGAAACTTCAGTGCAGGGTGTGATGATTAATTCTAGTCGAACGATTCGAAACCCGCAACACGATACATCTCGGGCTCGATTAGCGAAGGCCTAATCAATTCCGCTACCATTAACCGCGTGAAATAATCTTGAATTTAAAAATTTTAATTTCAAATGTTCTTTGCGTCAATCAGACAGTGATCTAATCGTCATATGATGATCTATGCATGAGAACTAAATTGACCGATTTTAATTCAACTGAAAGTGCTCAACGATAAGAAACGAATTTCTTAAATGGGGCTGTCATAATTATGTTTTACTATAATAATTAAATAATAATGATAATTAATAAATTAATATATATAAAATAACATATATATATATATATATTTATATATATATTAGTGTATTTATTAAAAACAACAGAGATACCTTGCTTAATGATTCTTTTTTTCATTTTTTCGATCTTTCGTAAGATTTTTTTAACTTCAAGATGGAAGGTATTTACAAATGTTCCATGGTTCACACGAGCGCTTTCGATTCTTTCTTGAATCATCATCAGGTGGAGATAAAATATTAAAAATAGAAGTAAAATATATAGTTACGAATGATAAAAAGAGCCGATGAAAAGTCGATTAAAATATACATTTACGAGTGATAAAAAACTCGATTAAAAATTAGGATGATAAAAGGCAATGTTAGTAAAATCAGTCGTATACTGGTTATGCTAAACATTTCAGCACATTATTGCTACTTTCAAAATTAATGCCATTTATAGATGGGTGCTGGGTTTTATATATAGTGCTTCAAGTATTTTTAATTTTTTACAGTTACTTTCTCGTTGCAAAATCCTTGTGTTGTCCACGAGGACGTTTCTAAGATTAGAGGGGGACAGCTATGTTGATTTGTTAAATGCTGGTATATTGAGCTAGTACTGTTCAAATGCATCGTTAATCGACGGGACAATGTTGTTTTTGTATGTCCAATATATGCGTTTTTATTTTCGGAGTTACACTCTCCTAAGGGGCATTGAAATTTGTACACAATATTGGTTTGCTCCAACATTTTTGTCGCTGCCGAGGAGTTATTTTTAACGATGAGGTACTGGGTTCGATACTTCTTATAGTATATAATAAATCTAATCTTAGAATTGTTCTCTAGAGGTGCTGTATATCTATGTATGATGCTTTTAATTATTTTTTCTTCCACTCTAAAATTTGGTGTCATTTGGTTTTTATAAAATATGTCTATAGGGTTAGTGTTAGAAGGTTGACTAGTATTGCTGTTAAGGTTTTTAGGGGACTGTTACTATAGTTTAATTTGTTGATCAACAATATAATTCGGAAAGTAATTATTTATAAGAACCTGTTTGATATTTTTAATTTCTATTAGTAGTGCTTTTTTGTAGAAGAAATCATCTTAGCACGGTTTAAAAGATTTTTAATTATGGCAATTTTATAACGCTGGGGGCACTCACTCTTAAAGTTCAAGAGGCTGGATTTTGTACTAGTTGTTTTTTTTTTGTATACAGCTGTGTCGAAAATATTGTTAGATGAGTCTATAAGGACGTCCAGGAAGTGAATTTGTTTGTTATCATTTAATTCTATTGTAAACTTAAGGACAGAGTTTTTTTTAAAAATATCTTGAAGTTTATATATCTGTTCGTCATTATCAGTTAAGAGGAGTATGTCGTCAACATAACGTACATACATAGGGGGCTTTATATAACTTTTAAATGTTTTATTTTCTAAGTCTGCCATATAAGATTCACTCAGGGTAGGTCCGAGGATTGATCCCATTGCGACGCCATCTATTTGATTATATATGTTGCCATTAGGATCATAAAAAGGTATTTCCGTGGTGCAGATTAATAATATTTTTTTAATATATTTTTTATTAATTTTAAGTGGGGGGAGTGACGGATGATTGTAGATGTTTATAAGTATATCTATGGTTTTCGCTACAGGGACATTTGTAAAAAGACTTTCTACGTCAAGGGAAGCGATATTTCTATTTTCGGGTTGCATTGTTTTAAGTATTTGCATGAGCTCATGTGTGGATCTAACGCTGTACTTGCTAGGAATGTATGGGCTGATAAGTTCGTTTAAAGTTTTAGTAAGTGAATAAATGGGAGTGGGGATTTGCGAAATGATAGGGCAGAGAGGAGCATTAGGTTTATGTATCTTAACCATACCATAAAGATAGCCGGGTTTATATTCACCAATTATCTTGGGGAGTTGATAATTTCCAATTTGTGCGTTATTTGCTGTGATTAATTTGTTAATTTGTGTTTTTACAGTATTTACAGGATTTTTATTAAGTTTTTTAAATTTCGTATTGTCGTTAAGGATATTCTGATTTTTTTAAAATTATAATCAGTTTTGTTCAGAATGACAAAAATGTTAGATTTATCGGCTTTTTTACAACTATATGTGGGTTGTTACGAAGTTCTTTAGCCGCGTTTTTTAGTTCAGGAGTTAATATCGAGTTGTATTGTTTTTATGAAGCAAGGTATCTCTGTTGTTTTTAATAATGTTTGCCTGAAGTAAAGAATGCTGCCTATATACACTAATATGTGTTTTTGTATATATATATATATATATATATATATATATATATATGTATATAACTACGTCATTTACTCACATAAAATTATATTGTTGATCACCAAATTAAACTATTGTTACAAGTCTTTATCCTTATCATGGAGTATTGTTACATCTGAGGAACGCTGTCATGATGTCCCTGTCCATACTAGACAGAGTTAAAAAAAATCGGCGTCGAAACATATTAGGCAACGACTTTTTTCTCCCCTTTACTGTTATTTTCAGGGCAAGCGTTCGTATGAGCTTCATTCAATGGTTCCTATTCAAACTTTCACAAAAAGCACTCGTCAACTTACAACCATTAGCATCAAGTTCCCCTACTCTCTATCACTGCCTAAGTACTCTGTTTCACTTACCCGCTTCCAAACCGACTATAATATGGCCACCTTCAAGTCCAATATAAACACGTTCCTTCTTCCCCGTTCTCTTAAATTATCAAATACTGCCAAATAACCATTAAACACTAATAACTGAGCTGCACAATTTCTATTAAATGTCTTAGTATTAGCTCAACAAAATTATTAATCGCATTTATTAAAATTATTATTATTTTGTGCTAAATTAAAAATATTTGCTTTTCAAATTTTTTCAAAATGATAATTTTTTGTTTGAGTCAATAAAATGCTTATCATATTTGTTAAGTAACAATTGATGGTGTAATTAATTTGTTAAATGTGTATGTAATATTTAATTAATAGTATAAATAATAAATAAAAAGAATCATTTACTAAATAGAACAAGTTGGTCATATTGTCAATTAATTTAAGATAATTTGACAAAGATTGAAACCAAGAAATAAGGAAAACATCATTTTACGAATTGAGTTTTGTTCGGATATTTTTATTGCAAAACCTATTTAATGTATTTATTTTCATTTTTCTTTTGTAGGTAAGTTTATATACATTGACATTTCCTGACAATCCTATGAAATGGACCCTGTTGCTTTCATCTGTAATGAGGTAAATATATTCATCAATGCATTAACACCTATGCTACGGCGTACTGATTTCACCCGCCATGAATGATAGCAAAAGGGATGAACATGTTTTAAAAAATTGAAGCAAATTATCCTATAGTGATCGGGTATCTATCTATCTATGTATCTTTCTCTCTCTCTCTCTCTCTCTCTCTCTCTCTCTCTCTCTCGCTATATATATATATATATATATATATATATATATATATATATATATATATAAGGTAAAATTAAAAGCCAAGAACAATGCGAGATTTTTTTATATAGAGTAAAATTAAATGAAACCAAAAGAAATAAATTTCTTTTTTTTTTGTTGTTTGTTTTTTCTTTTTCACACAAATTTTAACTCTAAACAACAGTAATTTTTTTCTGTTGTATTCAATGGTGTTATAAATCTCAATATATTTCAGACCTATTAGTCTTCTCTTGAAAAAGGACTAATAAGTCTGAAATATATTGAGATTTATAACACCATTGAATACAACAGAAAAAAAAAATACTGTTGTTTAGAGTTAAAATTTGTGTGAAAAAGAAAAAACAAACAACAAAAAAAAATTATTTCTTTTGTTTTCATTTAATTTTACTCTATATAAAAAAAATCTCGCATTGTTCTTGGCTTTTAATTTTACCTTATAATATATATATATATATATATATATATATATATATATATATATATATATATATATAGTAAGTTATAAAATATATATGGCGATTAAGCTACACTGAATATTCCGCGTTTCATCCACTCTAGGAGTCTTCAGGTTTATGCGCATAAGCCTGAAGAGTCCTAGAGTGGATGAAACGCGGAATATTCAGTGTAGCTTAATCGCCATATGTATTTTATAAATTACTAACTAGCTTTACCTACGTATTGAGCACTTTTGAAGTAAATACTTAAAGTTTACGCATAAATCTATACTTTGTATATTAATTTTATGTGAGTAAATTAAGTATTTATATATATATATATATATATATATATATATATATATATAACTAGTAACGTTTTAAATTTTGTCGATGAAAAGGTTATCAACGATATGTATGTACACATTTTGCCGTTTACTAATAATCCGTAGTATATTCACACATAATTCAATTTCTAATACTTTTGCATGTATAGGTTTACTAATATTATGTGATGCATTTGACAAGTTTTACTACGAAAATGTTGCTTTAATATACATATATGTCATTGTGTACAACTGCCCTCGTATATTCACACACGCACATTCACCGATACCGCACGTGTATAACCCCCCTCACACACATTTTACTGCGTACTAATGTGCCCGTACAATAACACATACATGGTACGGTGTACGGATGATACTCGACGTGAATTCCGAGAATGATATCCAAAGGGTGTACATTAAAAAAAAAACGATGGAGCAAATCCCCTATAGCAATCGACTATGTTGTCTGACTCAATTCCAATATCTTGATTTATTTAACCAAAAGATTTACCCTAAAGTATGCAGATATTCACCTAATTCATTTTACGGATTATTGTTTACTTTTTATTAAGTTCATGAATAAAACATAGTGGCCCTAATTTACGTTTGCACAAAGGTACAAAAACAAATAGGTAACGAAAAATATGTTATCAAAGACAAGATAAGTTACTTTTCTACCAAACTGAATCAGTTTTTAGTATTTTTATTTAATGTAAAATGTTAATTCGGTTTGAGAAAAAAAATAATATTGAAATCCCTAGATGCCGGTAGACTTAAGTCTAATAGTTTATTTCCTAGATGTTGACATTCCCATTCAGTTTTCTATTTTGCTGACTTGATTCAAAGGAACAACTGAAAAAACATCGCACTGTTCAACTACAAACATTGTTAATTTATTAATTTATTTATTAAGATGAATATTATCCTCATATTTTTTAGTGGCTGTTTCACGGCGGTTCGGACCACTATTCCTCTGGCCGTTGGCAGGTGGTAACCGCGACGGGATAGGAACTCCGAATATTTTAACTGCATTTTCAGCAATTACTTAGTTGGTGTCGTCTCACAACGATTTGGCCAGGTAAGGCTCTGGCTGGCTTTTGGTAGGATTGAAACCACTATCTTCAGACAATTCTCATCTGGTACCGTAGAGATTCAATGTCTCTATTCCCTGCGCTACGGACCTCGAAAATTTATATATACAAACATTGTGTCCATGTAGATATGCTCATAGATAGTAGTACTTTGTTAACATTAATGTCTTTATTTGGTTGACGTCATAATTATAGAATGTTTTTCAGCATAATTCTGTAAGTATACGAATGTAGGAGTGACTGTTTTTTTTCCTAATAACAGACCTTTACCAGGTAGATATGCTTGAATATTGAGTAGATTGCCATTAATGTGACTCGTCGGCATATCTGGGAAGATCTCGCTAAGAGATATCACCCTGCATCGATCCAGTTACAAAAAAGGCATGTTAGTAATTTTCTTAACTTTCACGTTGTTTTCTACTTTATTATTTTTAATCTATTGTTCTTCCCTGTAAAATATTCACAGCAAAATCTCATCCAGTTCCAACCATTGTAATTAATTGTTTTTTTTTCGTCTGTGTATCTATGATTAAACAGAAAATCAGAAAAGATTATTTCCAAAGTTGATATGATTATAGAACACAATATTATGGGTATGATTCTCACTTGACTACAACATGTTTATTTTTACATACAAATTTGTTCGTTTTCGTAAATGAGAAAATTCTAATATTTTTTTATCGACTTTACGGTATATCAAGTATTATTACTATGTTAGACAGATTTAAATAATAATTTACTTTAAGTAACACGGACAGAATATATATACTAGCAATCCGCCCGGCATTGCCCGGTCATAAATCACGCATATATATTATATCTTAAGAAATAATAAATTATTTATTTATCATAAACAGAAATACCGTAGATAGTAAACGCAACGTTAACTTTCTTAAAAAAAAAACGGAAAGAAACTGAGACATGTGCATATGGATATTATGTTTTTTTCTAAACAGTTCATTTCCTCTAAGTAAGAATTACTCGAGTTGAGATCGCACTACAACCTAAAGACAGTAGAATAAGTACGATAACCATTATGCCAGCTTGACATGGGCTTTAAAAAGTGTTTTCAAACGTACTTATACTTAAATAAGTAATCTACCATGTGAGTGATTCTCGCATGCGCATTCGTGAAGCAGTTAGCAAACAGATAAAAATCCGATGACTCCTACGTAACAATTTTTTCAATTTTGACGTCTTAACAGCATTCTTTCCTGGTTCTTATTGAATAGTGCTCGTAAATAATCCGATTAAACCAAATTTTCACCACAGACTATTACAACGCTACTATTGTACAAATTGTTACAATGCACACAGTATCATTTCTCCTCGAGTGACCTCATGCCTTGATACGTTTTAATTCATTGTTAAAAAAATAAATAAAAAAATAAATTTTAACAATGTGATAAAGAAATAACGATAAGAGGGATACACTATAAAACAAACCATTATCGAAATGTATACGATATTTCTTGAGTTTAGCATTTTTGGCTACTCCAAGAGTATTCTTTATCAACGTAAGTATATTTATATTTACGTGCCGAACACAAAATTTAAATATTGATTTCTTTCCATCTACCATCTAATTTATGATCATATTGAAATAGGGGAAGGGGGATTAAGCTGTTAAAAAGAGGTAAACTTTTACTTCGGCCCTTTTCTTTTCTGCGGCGGTTATAGTTGGCGAGGGTCTGTCCTTTGCACTTAGTCTAACAAATCAGCCTCTGTCGTGGCGGCTAAAAGCCTTCTTTGGTGCAGGTGATGAATAGCCTGGCCGTACAATGTGCATCCATACAGATATAAGTTTTTTCTCTACGAGGATAGGTATTTTCATTGTTGATTACCTGAAGTACCAATAGTGGGGAGTGCCCACGGGTCTCTTCAATGTTTTTTTTTCTGTAGAGCCAAAGATGGGGAGAGTAGTTGATTAATAAATACAGGAAGGCAAAGGAGAAATGAAAAAATAGACAGTGGAGGAGAGTAACGAAATAGGCGGAGGAAATTAATCAAGAGCTAAAGAGGTTTAAAGATAGGTGGAAAGTGAAAATATTTAAAAAGAAAATAAACGAATAAAATAATTTAAAAAAATATTAGATTAAGCAGTAACGATTACATGATATAATTTAAGACAAAGCACTATCTAAACATATAAACTATTTCGCGAGTTAAGCATTTCCAGATACTCCACTGGTGGTATGAATTTTGTGTTCTCCGTCAGTGGTCGCGTAAGTTTTTATAAAAGCGATATATAAACTACACAATTCGAAACAAAAATTTGAGTAATGTAAATTCATATAATATATATATATATATATATATATATATATATATATATATATATATATATATATATATATATATACTAGCTTGCCATCTCACTATTATTCCTAGTTGCCATCTAACTATTATTTATGTAATGTACGATGTTTCCCCAACGGGTCGCGTGTCGTCTAGAGGAATTTTCTTCCATCAAAGTGACGAAAATCATTTGATCATTCATGTGATGATTCATGATACGCGCTGGCAATTTAATTACACTGAAGCTGGTTTGCACAGAGCTAGCTTCATCTTTTCGCCCCAAGCAGCTTGATTTAGCGGAAGGATAGGATCCTCCAACATACAGCGTCTAGTATTCCCAAAGGGGTGCCCGCATTGCACAGGTCAAACTCAATGGTGCTTAACCTCAGAAATCTAACGATAACTATTGTCAATGTGATTACACACGTCATCTAATCTCTCTCTCTTTCTCTCTCTCTCTCTCTCTCTATATATATATATATATATATATATATATATATATATATATATATATAAAAGTGAGAATGTGTGTGTATGAGAACAATTCTCAACTTACGAGGGGCGTGCAATAAGTAATGCCCCATGCCCCACTTCACATAGCAGTAGAGCAACGAAACTTGGCACAGTTATTTGTATTACTCTAAATAGGAACCACCCAGAGTTATGCATTTTCCCCTCGTTTGATGCAGCTCTGGAGACCGTTTTTGAAGAACACCTAATGTTGGTCCTCCAACCACGACGTGACTTCAGAAATTAAGGCTGCATTCTCTGGGAAACGCTTTCCTTTCAAAAACAACTTCATGCTTGGGAAGAGGTGAAAGTCAGAAGGGTGTAAGGTCATTAGTGTAGGGAGGATGAGGAAGGATTTTATAACCACACGCCCGTGCTTCTGATCTGGCGACATGCGAGTTGTGGACTGGAGCGTTGTCCTGCAGGAGGAGGGTACATTTGCTGATCTTGCCCCGCCTCTTGATTTTCATAGCTTCCATTAATTTCCTCAAAAGTGAAGCATAACAGGCTCCTGTAATTGTGGTACCATTTCCAAGGAAATCTGTCGTCACTATCCTGGTCCCAGAAGACTGTGAGCATGACCTTGCCAGCGAAGGACTGCACCCTTGCCTTCTTTGGAGGTGGTAAGTCCAAGTGCTTTCACTGCATTGATTGGGCTTTGGTCTCTGAATCATAGTGATGGACCCAGGTTTCATCCTGTGTAATCAGTCTTTTGAAAAACTTTGACTCATCTTCTTGGCACATCTCTAAATTCATCCTCGAGCACTCGACGCGTTCTCGCTTTTCGAATGGTGTGAGCAACCTGGGAATCCATCTGGCAGACACCTTATGCATATGCAAATGGTCATGAATGATAGTTTCCACAGACTCTGTACTAATCTTGACATCTTGGGCTATTTGGCAAATAGTAATGCGCTGATCTTCCAAAATGGCAGCCTCAACTTGACGGACAGATGCCTCATCAATGACAGAAGGGGGGCGACCAGGTCTGGGATTGTTTCCATAGACTTCCAGCAATGTTCAAATTCACGATGCCAGTATTTTACAAGGTCATATGATGCGGCATTATCACTATCAGTTTCTTTCATTTTTATCAAAAGTCTCCTGTGGTGTGCGTCCTTTCAAATACAAAAACCGGATCACTGCTCGACATTCAACAGGCTCCATTTCACACCTGACTCAGTTCAAACACCTGTAAAACAGAAATCACAATTAGTTCAGAGCTGTAGTTTACCACATAATACGTAGAGATATAAATCATTGCACATGCAAAATTTCAGCTAGATCAGATAACTTAAAGTGGGTCAGCGGCATTACTTATTGCACGCTCTTCGTATTTACTGAACATATTTTGTATCTACAGACTTGAAATTTTGTGTATAAAGAATACAGATATGTGAAAATTATTGTAATTGGTGTTTATACGAGAAAGTAGGGCTGCTTAGGGGTCAACATTGAATGATTGTTGCGTGGAGGTCATCGGATTTTTATCTATTTGTCAACACTTTAACGAATGCGCATGCGTGAATAGTTAACATGAAAGATTACTTATGTTAACAATTAGTAGGTTTGGAAACACTTTTAAAAGACCATGCCAACCTTATCT
The DNA here is from genome assembly GCF_053919585.1 of Euprymna scolopes. Lineage (NCBI taxonomy): Eukaryota > Metazoa > Mollusca > Cephalopoda > Sepiida > Sepiolidae > Euprymna > Euprymna scolopes. Next base: position 4,083,144 of record NC_136487.1, on the reverse strand, counting down.
AATGTTTATCGTACTTAACTCACTCTCTTTAGGTTTTGGTTTTGATCTCAGCTCGAGTATTTTTTTCTTTACTTAAGGAAATGAACTGTTTGAAACAAACATAATATTCGCATGCACATGTCTTAGTTTTTTTCCACTTTTACCTCCATTTTTTAAGGAATTTAATATGAGCTTTAATGCCAGGCAACGCTAAGTACAACTCGGAATCATATACAAAAGGAAGCCATAGAAAATTATGTAACAAGAAGGGTTAATAATTGATCTATAGGGAAACAGTGTTCCATTTTCGGTAAAGATGATGTGATTCTGTTTTAAAATGGCCATGCATAACAATAAACAATTCGGAAATGATTGATAAAAACAAAGGTAAAAAAGAAAACCATTTTGGAAACAAAATTGCCAAAAGTAACGCCATTTCTCAAAACAAGTTCAGTATACAAAAAAAAAAAAAGAAAGAAAAACGTTGAAAGCAACCACAAAGATCAATAAGCACAGTTCGAGATAAAGCGCATGCGTAATTACGGATTATCAGCGTTCATCAGATCAAAATGTTCGTTCATATCTCCTGTAGCCTTCCTTATCCGAAGCAGGGTGACGTCAATCACCATGGTACTCTTTAAATTCCGCCCCCAATCCGGTCTCTTGTGTGGATCGACTAAGACGCCAACAATTTGCAGCACAGGAAAGAAGAATTTTATATTAATATAACTTAGACTTTTTTGAGTGAAATGCAAAATGAGTAACGAAAGATTAAATAAAAAATATTAATTATATTATAATTGAGATTTGGAGTCTGTTGATTACTATTTAAAAAGAAATGAAGAATACTGATGTCAAATGCATAGATCCAAGTACGATTCGCTTTTTTTTACAAAGGATTCACCACTTATCAGTGCTGAAAGCCACTCGAGGATAAGGGAAAATTAGTGCATGGTAGTCAATGGGACAATGTCATAGTATTCGTTAATAGTGGAAATTTGGTAACTTGGATTAGCTAAAGGGGCAGCTCTTCAGGAACTTTTTTACGTTTGACTTGAAGGCGACCATATTGTAGTCAGAAAGCAAGCAAACGGAAGAGAAATCCACAGACGTGAGGTTCTAACAAAATAAAGCTTGTTCATGGAATTCCCGTTTAGGTTTAGGCACAGCTAAAAAGTTGTGGAAATTATTGATAGTGGTTTCAGCTAGGCAGGTGTTGTTCGTTAAAGCTTTGCAAGGGAAGACCATAGATTGAAGCTCACACCGGCTTTTACCCTTTGCTTATAAATTCATACTTTTTGGAGTTTCCTTACAATTGTTATTGCATTTAAACCACGCATATTTGTGGGGATAATGAGGTTAAGAGACATCCTATATAGATGATTATGCATGCATGCACAATCATTGAAAACAGGGAACATCGAGGGACAATAATGATGAAAGAATGAAAAAAAAGCATCCAAGAAACGAAATAAATAAATAAAATAAACATGAGACAAACAATCAATAAACTCAAATACATAAAATAATAAAATGTAAAAGAAAAACAAGTTGTGTGAAGAGAGGAACAATACCAGTGAGACCAACTTATTAGGATGGGGGAATGCTATGAAGACTGATGAGGAACACAGTATTAAAAATGATGAATCTATGTAGAAAATACATGTAATTTCTAAGTATATGGAAAAGGAAGTAGCCATAATTTAAAAGAAAATATAAAATGAAAGAAAAACGAATGCAGGAAAAGAAGAAAATGGGAAAGTAAAATCAAGTATAAAAATGAGGAAATACTAGGATATTATTAAGAATGACGGAAACAAGGAGAAACTACAGAACATAAAAAAACGAATATAAATTAGAATAAGAATAAAAAAAATATACAATAAGTTTGAAAAAAAGGCAAAAAATCAGAAAGCAAGAAAAACAATTATGAATAAAAGCATAAAAATATGACGAAACAATGTTTAAAAATAGGAACAGAGTAAAACATAATATATAAGAATGGAAAAGGACAAAGAGTTGAAATACTATTAAAAACGAATAAAAAAGATAAAGAGGAAAAATAATAAAAATCCAAGAGCAAAAAGAGAAAAGAAGAAAAAAAATGAAATGAAAACAACATGAAATAAAGCAAGAACTTAAATGAAACAAAATCAAAATAAAACTAATAAAAATTAAGAAAGAAATACAAAAAATATAAAATGGTAGACAAATAAAATTGTAAAAAAAAACACCAAAATACTAAAAATAATGAATAAAAATGAAAACGAGCAAAATGAAGCGTTTTTTTTTTTAATTTCTTGGATGTGATTGATTATTTCTGGAATTTGATTGATTATTCGTATCATTTGATTTCTTTCGATTACTGTTCTCATCTTGAATGTTACAGTCGTTTCGGTCGAACCTTTGAACATCTTCAGTTATATCTTGTCAAATTCGGGAGTTTTTCTGCCGAACTCAGGAATCGGCACGGCACCCTTACAAATTACTTACGCAGTAATACCTAACCAAACGACAGCATCTATCGAGACGACTTAAATAAATGGTTTCATTTAAAATCCTATGCAGATTCCCTAGTTTGACAGAAATATTCACCTGAATGAAGGTTGAAGGTAACATCGCTCGAAACATTGTGAAAATACCACTTAAGATAAAACAATTAGTCCGAATAATCTAAAAAATAAAAAATAAAATCTCAGAAAAGGTCAGCAATAGTTCTATGTAAATGTTATTTATTGATTTGTCGGTCTCTCATGGTTTGTTGAATGGACGTATCTTATATTGGATGAATGTGTTCGTCTATAGGTCAATTAGTCACGCATCGAAACATTTTCTAAACGACTATGTCTTACACTCTATTTATTCTTAAAGAAATCTGTTCACAAAAAAAACATGAAACAAAAGAAAAAAAGTCGAGTATAGTTTAATCACTGACAACGATTCGCTGTGACGATTCCTCCCTTAAGGTATGAGTAATTTTCTACCGGGTTTCTGCTATTATCTTTCGTTTCATTCCTGCAATTCCTTCATTTTCAAACGATAATGGGTGTCTTCCCTATCGTTATTTTATTTTTTTATTTTCTCTTATATTTTTGGATATTTTTATGTAGCCTATTTGTTTCAATTAGTTTGATTCTTGCTTACTCACGCTTAAACTTTCGTTTTTTTTTTCGTCTTTCACTCACCGGCATTCCCATGCTCAAATTAATGGTCCCAGCAAGACGTACAGATGTCAAAATAAAACATTCTCAGTCAGATCGATCATTTCCTTGCAAAAAACCACGTATTTTCAAATCATTAGATTCGTGAAAATTTCTTCTGAAAACAATTCTTTGTATATTGCTATATTTGTCATATAAAGTTGACACACAAAACTAATATGTATATCTGTACATCTTCACACACACGCACATACACACACACACACATATATATATATATATATATTAATATATATATATATATATATATATATATATGCAGTAAATGATGCCAATTCGAAATCAATAAACTTTATTAGACCACCCAAACAATAAAAAAAGGAAAACTCCTTCCACCATGGTATTTTGAAGCTTAATGCTTCTCATCAGAAAGGAAGAAACAAACAAGGTTTTATAGAGAAAAACAGCTAGTGTAATAACATGAGCAGAAAAATTAAAAAAATAATATACTATAACTAATTACAGATTGAATATGAAGTTAAAATAGCGTTACACGGAAAAATATACAAATTCAATAAGAAGATATATGAGAATATCTCTCTCTCTCTCTCTCTCTCTCTCTCTATATATATATATATATATATATATATATATATATATATAATCTGTTTTAGTTGACAATTTTCGTCGTGTTGAAAAGATCAATCCTCAGTACAGGTAGTACCTACAATACAACTAGTGCAGGGACTTTTCTCGGTCGTAAAATACGCTTAAATATGATATTTTAATTTTTCCAAATTTCGCAAATGTTATTATAAAGTCGTAATTTAAAAAATAAAAGAAAAAAAAACGATATTGAATCAATCAGTTAGAATCGAAATGATAAGCAAAACTAGTATTTTGCGACCAGGTAAAGTCAGTCCCCACGCCTCGCAAGCCAATTTATATTCGTTTCTGTGTGTTTTAAATATATTATTTAAAGTATTCAGACTACTGTTTCCATCTTCAGTGTAATTCTCATAAGGTCAGGTGTAAGGTCGATATGCTTATGGTGTATCTTGTATAACTGGAGAGTCGTTCAGTCAAAGTCGGAAATCTACACGGAATTTAGAATGGAGCACTTTAGTTAGTCCACGGGGAAGCTTACTTGTTTCGTCGCCCATGGCTCAGTATCGCCCGCAATGGTGTTCGAACCTCCTACATCTTGAAAAGCGTCAGGGTTAGAGTTGAATTTTAAAAGTATCTTTTCCATTATTAACCTTTATTTCGAAATGTATCTAATCCATTAAAAAATCTTCGACGCTATTACTTTATAAACAAAACAAAAACACTTAAATTGCGTAATCCATCATGTTTTTAAAATCAATAATGCAATATGATAACTTTTAATTGAAATTTATTTCTTTTAAATACGCGTGAAATATTCGTTCATGTGACGCAGTTTCTTTTACTAACAGAAGCTAGATTTTTGTTATAATGAAACACTTCTTCTTCATATTATTATTATTATTATTATTATTATTATTATTATTATTATTATTATTATTATTACTAGATATCTTCTCACGGTTTATCACTACCGATCACTCATTGGCAGTAACCTACAGCGTGTTTTAGAGCGTGATAACATATCTTCAGATTTCTAGCCGTATTCAACTTTCTCGATCACGACCACACGTTATCTCAACAGTCGCTTACCGTTGACCTCTCGTTGACATCGTCCATTAATATTCGTTAGGGTTTCGATGGCAAAATACCTCCTCGCCGCGCTCGTTCTCTCCACATTCTTCCAGTGAGGATTTGCCTAATTCTCTCTTTCTCTCCTTAGTCCTCCCAAACCCTTCACAAATATTGAATGTTTGATTTAGACGCCGCCATCTTTTTTTTTTCAGTGAAGGGCATAGCGTTTTGCGGTTTCAATTTATTGGTTCCCTATTATGCTGCTCTTTTTCTGTTTTTATTTTATCCCTATTGTAGCATCCACGTTACCGGTTAGTTTCCGCAGAATATATGGGTTAGTTTCCACATTTTAGGATTTATCATTATTATGTATATATTAAGACGATAGCGTCTGTTCTATTGTGTGTCACGCTTATGACCTGGCTTCACCAGGCGTTCATCTAAGCTTAGATAAATACTTTTGCAGTTTTAACAAAAAAGCTACAATAAAATCAGATTGTCTCTATTTACACTGACCATCTACAGAATGTCAATATCAATATATTACATATGAATGAGTCCCCTGTGGAATTTTCACAGGTCCCGCTAGTTATTATTATTATTATTATTATTATTATTATTATTATTAGTAGTATTAGTAGTAGTAGTAGTAGTAGTAGTATGATTATTATTATTTTTGTCATTATTAATCTTGTCGTTATTGTTATCATCATTATTTTATTATTATTATTACTATTATTATTAATATAGTTATTATTATCATTGCTATTATACCGTTGTTATTTTTATCGTTATTATTATTATTATTATTATTATTATTATTAGTAGTAGTAGTAGTAGTAGTAGTAGTAGTAGTAGTAGTAGTAGTAGTAGTAGTATGATTATTATTATTTTTGTCATTATTAATCTTGTCGTTATTGTTATCATCATTATTTTATTATTATTATTACTATTATTATTAATATAGTTATTATTATCATTGCTATTATACCGTTGTTATTTTTATCGTTATTATTATTATTATTATTATTATTATTATTATTATTATTATTATTATTATTATTATTTCTTGGATTCTTGTATGAAAATCTCATGTTTTATTCTTTCGCTCTTGTAAATATTTCCCAAATTCTTTTAATCCATTTATTTTCCTCTCAATTGACTTTCTTTTCTGAAATCTTTTCAGTGATTTAACCTTGGATGCGATTCCAGTTTGTCCCCTTTTCATAAGATTCGGATTCATTACGTTTATTCTTTTAAAACGCTGACCAATCAGCTAAGATTACCGAGATGCATTCATCGTGTTCACAACGTGTTGAATTCAATGCGCAATAGATGCGTCAGTTTTACATCAAATCATATTTCATCTAATATTCGCTTTGCCTGCTCACTCCTTGTGTAGCTGCGTTAAGAATATGGAAGAATCAGCATCGATAGATATCTAATCTAACGAACAAGTTGTTCTTTGTCGAACCGCAAAATATCATGTCACCATATTTTCTTTGACAACGTAGCTTTAACTATCCGACGTTGTCTGGGAGCGTTTTGCTTTAATTAACTTTGTACTCCGTTTTCTCTTAACAATAATTCACTATTTTTGCCAAACTCTTCAAAAAAGTTTGAAAAGGTAAATTTATTAATTGTTTTGTAATATTGTATTGTTTGGTAATAAACTTCTTTACTGTACCCTGTTATAATAAAACCATAATTGATATTAAGAACATGTCGTTTTACTATCTATTTTAAAATGTATTAATCGTAAATATTTGGCTATTAGGGTTTTAAAAGTAATTACTTTTTTTACTAGATGATCACCACTTATCAAGGCCCGGAAGCCACTTAGGGATAAGGGTTATTGCATGTACAGTACGTTAGTGTGGGGGTTTAATAAAAATGTCTACTTAAGGGGGCGATTCATCGGGAATTTGTTTACGTTGGACTTGAAGACATCCAGGTTGTAGTCAGGTGAGAAGCAAGCAGACGGAACAGAGTTCCACAAGACTGCAGTTCTAAGAAAGAAGCTTTGTTCATGGAATCTACGTGTTTATTTAGCACAGATAAAGAGTGGGGAAAATAAGTGTTTTACTACCTGAGGAGTTGTTAAGAATTTGAAAATAAGATATACATACCTGCGGCAGTTTTAACGCTTTCATATACCTTTCAAAATTTATACAACTATACAGAATTAATATAAATGGTTGACTTGTGTACAAAGAAAATAAATACATTATGTTAGCTTTAGTAACTGAATAATGTTTCAATAGGAATTTTAAAACCATTCGTTTATTTCACGAAGATATTCATTAATAGTAAACGAAATATTAAGTGTAAGTTACAAGTGATAAACACACATGAATATATAGCCAGAATTCTGGAAGTCTAGATAAAATTCGAACGTCTCTATTATCCAAAAGTAAAATATTACACTCGGAAGTCGGAACTTTGATAATGTCAAAACTTTTACACAATTAGATGCATGTAAAAAATATACAACACATATGATGCGCCTGCCTCAAACGATATCTGATGACCCGTTGATCAGAAGTCACCATTATAATCGAGACTTGCGTCATATTAGTCTTAAGCATTTTTAGAACAGTCTGGCGACATGCAGCTGTCCAATGAAATTAACATTTTAGTTACGTGCGGGAGTTGAATGGCCACGTGCGCACAGCGATGCTTAAAAATCAAATCAGCAGTTTAGAACGGCTTCAAATCGGTGACCAAAACTCTTTCTTTAAGTCGACAAATTATTAAACAAGATAAGAAGCGGAAACTAAATTTCGTTTTATGAAAACCAGAACAAAGTAATGTCTTTGCTGAAAGCCTTATCGAGCTTAAAACGATTGTATCTTCTATAGAAAAGAAAAGCGATCGGATATGCATTTCTTACTGTTTACGTATCTCCCAATGACGGCAGAGTACAACGCCAGGCAGTTATCTGAAATTCGTGGATTTGACACATACACAGAAGGCATGAGCCCCTTATTTGTGAGTCGTGTATTTATCATATTAAAAAAAAGGCGCAAGTGTATTATTTGATATTCGTCGATTCAACATATTAATGAAAGACACAAGGCCTTTATTTGATGGTCGTGAATTCGACATATTAAAGAAAAGCATAGCGTCGTTATTTGAGTTGTGGATTCGACGCATTAAAAAACAACATAAGGTTGTTATTCGGGAGTCGTGTATTTTTATTCATTAATCATGAAACAAAATCAAAGGGGGAGAGAAAGAAAAAGAGTAACGGATAACGCCAGGCCGTTGTGTCTTTTCAAGACGATCATACGAGGACAATATCCACACGGATAACGGGCGATT